>NC_041390.1:49220607-49283585 GCF_002162155.2 Triticum dicoccoides | reverse complement strand
AGTTCCCGGTGGGGGTGGATGAACATGACCCTGTGGTGTTGCCTTTGGATGAACAGTACCCCGATCGATCGAGCAGGGCAGGATGAACAGTAGACGGTGGAGGGCAAGATGAACAGTAGCCCGTGGAGGGGTGGTTGAACAGGAGCCCGTGGAGAGGTCTGGTTGAACAGTAGCTGGTGGAGTAGCGCGCGGTGGAGGCTGAATGAACAGGAGCCCGTGGATGAACAGTCGCAGGTGGAGGCTGGAGGAGGTCGATGGTTGGCTCCCCATGAACACGACGACGATGTTGTTTCTCCGTTCCGGCCCAGCCATGTACACGAGCCCTGGCCGTACATATGCGCGAGTAGGCGTTCGAGACCCTGCCCGTATGTACGTACATGGCTGTATTTTCTTTCTTGCACACTGGCCGATGTACGTACATGTACATGCTACGTGCGCACCTCTACATCGACCAGTATGTACGTACATGTTCGCGACCAGAATGACAACGCTACGTACGCTTCGACCAGGTTGGTCCCAACTGTCAGACACTTCCTTGCGTGTGAAGATGTATCTGGTGGGTCCTAGCAGTCAGGGGGCGAATCGTTTTTTTTGCCCGGACACACTTCCTTGCGTGCGAAGATGTAGCTGGTGGGTCCCAGTAGTCAGGGGGAAACGTTTTTTTTCGTGAAATACGGTGGCCCATCCGGTTGGTCCCTGCTGCCAGGTGGAGGAATAATTATTTTGCGTGTAATAAGGAGGCAGTTCCTTGCTGCGGCCGTGGACCCAGCTGTCAGCCGCTCCACGTATAGTCCACGTCCGATGGAAGCCGTTCCTTGACCATGTTGACCACGCCGCGCTGAGAGCACCAGGGCGGTGGACGACGGCGAGGCCTAGGAAGGGGACGAGGCGGAGGCGGGGAAGACGCGGCAGTGGATACCCACGCATAGAGGAGTACGAGGGTTCACTGGTTCGCTGCGGTGTGAGGCTGCCGTCGTCGCAGAATAACAGGGGGTGTGGGTGAGTAGAGGGATAGCCTGGCCAGCGGTGGGAATAGTAGGGGGCGGTGAGGCCTCCGCGGCAGCATAGCCGGCCACGGGAGGCAGGAGCATGCGACACGACCGACGCTGCTTTGGGCGGCTGGAGCAACAAGAGCTGAGGTTGAAGAAGCACTACGGCCATTGGATGGACATCGTATGGTCACTGGAGCTAGAATCGATAAATATTGACTAAGTTGACAAAGCACTCCGTCCCCGTCAACTTAGTAGGCCCACAAGTCAGCCTCCCACCAAGGTGGGTCCCAACTAGCAGGGAGAGTATTCAATTTTTTGTGCGTAATAAGGAGGCACTTCCTTGCGTGCAAAGATATAGCTGGTGGGTCCGACCTGTCAGTGGTGAGAACGGATTTTTGCGAAATACAGAGGCCCTTTCGGTGGGTCCCAGCTGTCAGGTGGAGGAATCATTATTTTGCGTGTAATAAGGAGGCATTTCCTTGCATGCGGCCGTGGACCCAGCTGTGAGCCTCTCCACGCATAGTCTACTTCCGATGGTGTCATTCGTTGACCACTCCGCGTCGAGCGCATCCAAGGTGGTGGACGACGGCGAGGCCCCGGACAGCAACGAGCCGGAGATGGGAAGATGTAGGAGTAGAGTCGTAGACGGAGAGGTGTACGAGGGTTAACTGGTTTTGGTGCGGTGTGGTTCGGCAGCTGGTGGAGAAGAACAGGAGGTGTGGAGGAGTGGAGGGATGGCCTGGCCAACAGTGGAGTAGCGCTTCACAGCGAAGCGTGCTAAGCAGAGCTGCTAGCAGTAGGAGGCGGGAGCAGGTGGTCCCGGCAGCGCTGGAGGAAGAAGACGAGAGATTGAATATGGATGCTGGTCGTTGGATGTAAATCCAACGGCTAACGATGTCAAAATCATTTGTTGACTAAGTTGACAACGACTTGCATTGGCTTCGGCCTATTGGCTCACATTTCAGCCTCCAAAAATGTGGCACGTATTCAACCCATTTTTTCAGAATTTGCAGTCTTTTTTTTGTGGGTTAGAATTTACAGTCCATTTGATCTTTTTTTTTGAATTACAGTCCATTAGCCTTTTTTTGAGTGCTGTAACAAACAGTCCATTAGCTAGGCTGGGTGAACAAATAATGTAGTGTCCATGCGGCCCATTTATGTTTTTTCCTAAAAAAATACAGGCCATTTGCACTTTCTCGAAATACATGATTTTGCTGGGCTGATTCTAATATTAATATTGGGATGGGCGCAGCAATGTTATGAAAAAATAAACAGGGGCTGAGAATTTTGTTATATATATATTTAAATAATAAGAGATTTATTATGACATTGGTCTTTAAATCTTACCAAGCTTTTGTACACAATCATCAGGATTTTCGTTGCCAAAAAAAATCCAGGGTTTTATTGTTAAGAAATTATTTTTATAAGTTAACAAGATGTGGGATATTGTTTTCTTACATATGTAAGTATGTGTTAAATATATGACGACAATAACAATAATATATAATAACATATAAAATAATTTAAATATATATAATATAGTTAGAAGGGAAACATAAGTTGGACCAGGCGTTCCTATTCTTATATAGAAAAATAAGACAAACCTCTGCGTTTTCTTTAAAAAAATATATAAATTGGGCTGCCGATTTTTCAGGAAAAATAAAACCTCGGATGGGAGGTCCATAGGCCAGTCGATACGTGACAGCCCTCAAGAAAATACAAACAACCTTATGGATGCCAAAACCCGGCTGATACTTGCTGCCCTAGTGATACTAAATGATACCTGCCAGCTCCCCGGCTTCGTTGTGAATTTATCTCCTATAGTAACTACGTTGAAGCACCTTAAAAAATGCAACTATGTTGACAAACCCGTGGGCCCGAACATCTATATAGCATTAGGACGAAGTATTTTTTTCCATGAGGCACTTGCTTGCGTACGGCCATAGACCTGGTGGGTCCCGACTGTCCGCCTCTCCACATACAGTCCTCTCCAGATTTCTCTCGTTTGTTTAGCATGTTCACAACGGCAGACAACGGCGTCACAACGAGCGCACAAAAGCGCAGAAGGAGATCCGACAACCTGAGGAAGTGCCTTATTAGTAACGAAACAACTAAACTAGCCTAGTGGCCGAGTGACACTACCCGACAGCTGTTTCGCCCGGGTTCGATTCCACCTGTGCAGAGAAAATATCTCCATAATTTTTGCCTCTGCCTTTATTGACATGTGGGTCCCAATTGTCATCTACGCACACCATGTTCTACACTTGCCAAAACTTTGTCCCTCGTTTTCTCTGTTTTTTGCACACCCGACATTATGTGGGCATTTTGAAAATAGCATATCTTTTTGACTGTGCATCATATGAAGATGTGCTATGCATGAATGTTGATCAGCATGATGTTAACTGGCTGGTAGTTCCAGTTTCGACCAAGAATAAAACTTCCAGCATGATGTTAACACTGTTTGAAAAGGCCGTGTTAATATAAATGCTCTGCCTCTGAAAGTTGCAGTTTCTTATCTGAAACTGAACTTGGAGTTTCTTATCTGAAACTGAAACTTACAGTTTCTTCTCTAAGAATCACATTGTCTGCACTTTTATACTCCTATGAAACTACATTTTGAAGTGCTAAAAATATATCTTTAGAATTCATAAAATACTTCATATGCTCAATACTGCAAATCTGAAATTCAAAAGGCATTCATATCTGAAAGTACTCTCAAAGTACACAACACAAAACACAATTCACAACCTGCAAATACTAACATCCCTAAGCTCCTCCTGACAATTCACAACCTGCTCAATTATTGGTCGGGGGGGGGGGGATCCCTCCTATTCCTCGGCGGCAGACAGCCGCCCCGTGAGACGATGTGAACGGCGAGGGAGAGGATGGCGGGGAAGTGTCATCGGGCCAACTGTTTTTCTCCTCTTGCAGTTGGGTTCGGTCGACGAAGACTCCACCGACTCGCTCTGGCACGTCACCGTCACAAACGGCACCCTGTAGATGCTCGATCCATCAATCTCTGGTGGATGCTCCATCTGGGATCGATACTCCCACAACCGCTCCCTCACGATTCGATTCGATGAATCTGTTTGCTCCATGGCCCAGAGTAGCAGCTCTATGTACTCCCGCGCTACTCCCTCCGGGAGTATCGCCGCCTTTTGGCTCCATTGCAGATATTTGTCCATGGATGTCGCCGTCGCTGCTAGTTGGTCCTTGTTGTCAAACCAAGACTGTATCTCCAACATCCTAGCTAGCTTCACAGGGTTGCCGTCTGCGATCCTCACGTATGGGCTGTACTCCTCCATCGATCTACTTCTCCACAGCACCTTCACTCGCCGGCTGTCAGAGTAATGGCCATGGGTAGGCCAACCCGAGCCCCAGAACCTTTCAAGACATCGGGGCAGGCTGCGCCCCTCAAGACCCCAGGACGAAGAGCCGCCTCCTGAGGAGTCGACGGCAAGGAGGCCGACTGCCCGCTCACAGCCGAGTCCCAGGGACGACTTCCAGAGAAGCCGGCTTTGGGGATTCGGCCTGCGACTCCAACAAACCCCATGACCTCATCAAAGGGGGCGAGGCAGGGGCGTGACTACAGCGAAGCCCACCCCAGCCCCTCACCAAGGGCAGGCATGGTCACAGCACGCCGTACCCCGGAAGATCTCCATGCGGCGTGGCACTGTTGCCATGCAGGCCTTGACATCAGCACCGCAGGGCCGAATCCTGCACCCACGACGGCTTGTTTGTACGGCCTAGAGGCAGCAGGCCCCACCAGTCAGTGAGACCTCGGGAGACGGCAGGGGAACCACCAGTCGGACCCGTCGGGAGTCGGCCTGGGGGAGTCGGCCAAGCCCACCCCCGGGGCCCATGCGCCATTAATCAAGATGTGATGGGGAGTGGCAACAGTGATCGCCCGCTAGGCGGCGGGGCTGTTGCCACGACCTCATGATCAAGCCCGCGTCATCAGAAGCACGGCTACATTAATCAGCAGCCGGCAAGACCCGCCCACGGCGGACGTGGCCTGTCGGCTCCGTACCAGGCCAGTCGGCGAGGCCCGCCAGTCGGCGGGCCCCAGCGGTCGGCAGAGAAGACGGAGGCCAGAGGCACTGACGGCTGGGCCCGTGTCCAGCCGGATTACCATTGTACCCCTGGGGGGTAGGCCTATATAAACCCCCAGGGCACCCATGCAAAGGGTTGGGACCTATTAGCTCTAGACCAGATCATATAGAAGGGAGAGAGCTAGCCTTGCCCTCTCCTACCTCCAGGAAACAGCTCAAGGAGCAACCGTGTAAACACTTGGCCATAGTGATCATGCGGAGACCCCGCAGAGCAGTAGGGGTATTATCTCCTCGGAGAGCCCTGAAGCCTGGTAAGATTCATCGGCGTGCATGTCTTCGCCTCATCTCGTTTCCAGGCACTGGTGACGTTCTACTCGCCCCCACCATGATAAACCATCCTTTGGCATATGTCGCACCAAACCCCCGACATTTGGCGCCCACCTTGGGGCCTAGTGCACCGCCGTCCGGAGATCTGTTCTGGACGGGAACCCTTTTCCTCCCTGGCGAGCGCAGCCAGCCAGGCATGCTAGACGGAGTTTGCGCCGACGCGCTAAGCGGCGTGGAGATCGCCTGCGCGGTCAGCTCCTTGGCCGAACTTGTCGGCGAGGTCCGCCTCTACGACGAACCTGCATCCAACGCGGGCACGGGCGGCCCCGAGAACCTCCTCGCGGGCCTCCTTGATCAACTCCACGTTTCTGGCGAGCCTGCCATAGACTTGGAGTGCATAGGCTCCACCGACCTGATGCTGGTCGACTCCGACACCGCGTCGCTCGACGCATTCCCCACCAATGTGGTGGTCTACGACGAACCTCTCCCCCGCGCAGAGAGCAACAGAAGCACCATCACCGAGGTGCTAGTCATCAGTCATGAGGAGCTCCCCGGCGGAGGAGCGCACGACTCACTCGGTGCGGCGGTGCAAGACCTAACTGTGCCCATTCCGGAAGACGCTGACGCAGAGATGTTGGAGGCACGCCGCCTTCAGCTCGTTGAAGGCGCGAAGAAGCTGGCCAGCATGAGGCGCTTGTCAGAAGCATACCAGCGGGAGATGGATCACGCCGTCGACGGCTCGCCGGCCCCGGCGGGGCTCAGCCGCCTTGGCGCGGTCCGGCAGCACGGCGTAGCCATCGCCAACCTGTTTGGGGCAAGCCGCCCTGTGTATGCTACACCAGCCGAGAACATCTGAGCCGCCCAGGCAGCGGCAGACGAGCTGGACAATTTTGAGGGCGAAGAACGCTGCCTCATGATGGAGCGCGTCCAGCGGCTTCTCGACGCGGCCGCCGCGCAGAACGAGGCCGGCTGCCGCACAGAGGCGCCTCAACGGCCCAACGACGACCTTCACCGAGATCAAGGCACGACGTCTCGGACGCTGGACTGGCGGCGCCCGAGGAAGAAGAGACAAGGAGCCGACTGTCAGCCACAGTCGGACTCGTATTACCATAGAGCACGACCAAGACGGCCGCCCGAGAGCAGTGGAATGACGGGACGACTATCCGCCTCCCCCTCCCCGCAAGGAGAGGCGAGTCTCCCCGCCGCCTGTTGACCATCCGACTCTTGGTGACCGCCTTGGCCGCCGAGAGGGAGTTGGAGAGAATGACGCCCGCCACCGGATCGACCGACTTCACCGATCCTTAGCGCTGGAAGAAGAAGACGAGCTGGGTCCGCCTTGTTTCGGGCCCCGCATTCGGGACGAGCCCTTTCCCAGAGGGTTCACGCTCCCAAGAGACACGCCCAAGTATACCGGCTCTGTGAAGCCGGAAGACTGGCTAGTCAACTACTCCACGGCCGTCAGCATAGCAAACGGCACCAAGCGTGTCGCCGTAAAGTACGTTCCGCTCATGCTCCAGGGCATGGCCCAGACATGGCTGAACAGCCTAAAGCCCCGCAGCATCAACAGCTGGGTCGACTTCACTGAAGCGTTCATTCGCAACTTCACCAGCACATACAAGTGTCCTCCCAAGCCTCGTCAGCTCTCCTTGTGCGTGCAAGGCCCCGACGAGTCGACGCGCGACTACCTCACGCGTTGGGCCAAGCTTCGGAACTCCTGCGAGGGCGTGCACGAGGTGCAGGCCATCGAGTACTTCACAGCCGGGTGCAGAGAAGGCACCCTCCTCAAGCACAAGCTCCTTTGCGACGAGCCAGAAACCCTCGACGAGCTGCTGATCATAGCGGACAAGTACGCCATGGCCGACTCCTCCATGAAGGCGGAGATCCAAATCAGTACAACTGGCAAAGTGGCTCCTCAAGCTCCAAGAACTCCGGCGGCAGACGCCGGCCGGCGACAATAGCAGGGCGACAACAAGCGCAAGGCCCCGCAGCCAGCTTCCAGCAGCCGGCAGGTCGCGACCGTTGAAGCCCATCAGCTAGATGTGTCGGAGTAATGGGCCACGGGTAGGCCAACCCGAGTCCCATAACCTTTCAAGACATCGGGGCAGGCTGCTCCCCTCAAGACCCCAGGGCGAAGAGCCGCCTCCTAAGGAGTCGACGGCAGGGCGGCCGACTGCCCGCTCACGGCCGAGTCCCAGGGACGACTTCCAGAGAAGCCGGCTTTGGGGAGTCAGCCAGCGACTCCAACAAACCCATGACCTCATCGAAGGGGACGGGGTAGGGGCATGGCTACAGTGAATCCCACTCCCGCCCCTTACCAAGGGCAGGCATGACCACAACACGCCATACTCGGGAAGATCTCCGTGCGGCGTGGCACCGTTGCCCTGCCGGCCCTGACATCAGCACCACAGTACCAAGTCCTGCGCCCACGACATCTTGTCTGAACGGCCCGGAAGCAGCAGGTCCCACCAGTCAGTGAGACCCTAGGAGACGGCAAGAGGACCGCCAGTCGGATCCGTCAGGAGTCGGCCCGGGGAGTCGGCCGAGCCCTCCCCTGGGCCCCATGCACCATTAATCAAGATGTGATGGGGAGTGGCAATAGTGATCGCCCGCCAGGCGGCGAGACTGTTGCCACGACCCCATGACCAAGCATGCGTCATCAGAAGCATGGCTATAGTAATCAGCAGCCGGCAAGACCCGCCCGCGGCGAACGCGGCCTGTCGGCTCCGTACCAGACCAGTCGGCAGGGCCCACCAATCGGCGGGCCCCAGTAGTCGGCGGAGAAATCGGAGGCCAGAGGCACTGACAGCTGGGCCCGCGCCCATTCGAATTACCATTGTACCCCTGGGGGGTAGGCCTATATAAACCCCCTAGGGCACCCATGCAAAGGGTTGGAACCCAGTAGCTCTAGACCATACCAGATAGAAGGAGAGAGCTAGCCTTGCCCTCTCCTACCTCTAAGAAACAGCTCAAAGAGCAACCGTGTAAACACTTGGCCATAGTGATCATGCGGAGACCCCGCAGAGCAGCAGTAGGGGTATTATCTCCCCGGAGAGCCCTGAAGCTGGGTAAGATTCGCCGGCATGCATGTCTTCGCCTCATCCCGTTTCCAGGCACCGGCGACATTCTACTCGCCCCCACCATGATAAGCCATCCGTTGGCATATGTCACACCAAACCCCCGACATTTGGTGCCCACCGTGGGGCCTGGTGCGCCGCCGTCCGAAGATCTATTCTGGACGGGAACCCTTTTCCTCCCTGGCAAGCGCAGCCAGCCAGGCACGCCAGATGAAGTTTGCATCGACGCGCTGCGCGGTGTTGAGATCGCCTGCGCAGCCAGCTCCTTGGCCGAACTTGTCGGCGAGGACTGCCTCTCCGACGAACCTGCGTCCGACGCAGGCACGGGTGGCCCCGAGAACCTCCTCCCGGGCCTCCTCGATCAACTCCACGTTTCCGGCGGGCCTGCCGTAGACTTGGAGTCCGTAGGCTCCACCGACCCGATGCTGGTCGACTCCGACACCGCGTCGCTCGACGCGTCCCCCACCAACATGGTGGTATACGACGAACCTCTCCCCCACGCAGAGAGCAACGGAAGCACCGTCACTGAGGTGCTAGTCATCAGTCATGACTAGTTCCCTGGCGGAGGAGCGCCCGACTCACTCGGCGTGGCGCTGCAAGACCTAACTGCGCCCATACCGGAAGATGCTGACGCAGAGACGTTAGAAGCGCACCGCCTTCAGCTCGTTGAAGGCGCGAAGAAGCTGGCCAGCATGAGACGCTTGTCAGAAGCTTACCAGCGGGAGATGGATCGCGCCGTTGGCGGCTCGCCGGCCCCGGCATGGCCCAGCCGCCTTGGCGCGGTCCAGCAGCGCGGCGTAGCCATCGCCAGCCTGTTTGGGGCTAGCCGCCCCGTGTACGCTACACCAGCAGAGAACATCCGAGCCGCGCCCAGGCAACGGCGGATGAGCTGGACAATTTCGAGGGTGAAGAACGCCGCCTCATGATGGATCGAGTCCAGCGGCTCCTCGACGCGGCCGCCGCGCAGAACGAGGCCGGCTGCCGCATGGAGGCGCCGCAGCGGCCAAACGACGACCCGCACCGAGATCAAGGCGCGACGTCTCGGACACCAACTGGCGGCGCCCGAGGAAGAAAGGACAAGGAGCCAGCTGTCAGCCACAGTCGGACTCGCATTACCATAGAGCGCGACCGAGATGGCCGCCCGAGAGCAGTGGAACGACGTGACGACTGTATGCCTCCCCCTCCCCGTAAGGAGAGGTGAGTCTCCCCACCGCCTGTTGACCATCTGACTCTCGGTGACCGCCTTGGCCGCCGAGAGGGAGTTGGAGAGAATGACGCCCGCCACCGGATCGACCGACTTCACCGGTCCCTGGCGCTGGAAGAAGAAGACGAGCTGGGTCCGCCTTGTTTCGGGCCCCGCATTCGGGACGAGCCCTTTCCCAGAGGGTTCACGCTCCCAAGAGACACGCCCAAGTATACCGGCTCCGTGAAGCTAGAAGACTAGCTAGTCGACTACTTCATGGCTGTCAGCATAGCAAACGGCAACAAGCGTGTTGCCGTAAAGTATGTTCCGCTCATGCTCCAGGGCATGTCCCGGACATGGCTGAACAGCCTAAAGCCCCACAGCATCAACAGCTGGGTCGACTTCACCAAAGCGTTCGTCCGCAACTTCACCAGCACGTACAAGCGTCCTCCCAAGCCTCGTCAGCTCTCCTTGTGCGTGCAAGGTCCTGACGAGTCGACTCGCGACTACCTCACGCGTTGGGATGATCTCCGGAACTCCTGCAAGGGCATGCACGAGGTGCAGGCCATCGAGTACTTCACAGCCGGGTGCCGAGAAGGCACCCTCCTCAAGCACAAGCTCCTCTGCGACGAGCTGCTGATCATAGCGGACAAGTATGCCACGGCCGACTCCTCCATGAAGGCGGAAATTCAAATCAGCACAACTGGCAAAGTGGCTCCTCAAGCTCCAAGAACTACGACTTCCAGCAGCCGGCTTCCAGCAGCCGGCAGGTCGCGACCATTGAAGTCCAACAGCCAGAAGAGCAGACCTTGGATGGACCTTGCAAGTTCCACAGCGGCGCAAAGCCGTCGAATCACACCACCCGGAAATGCCACTGGCTCACCAGGATCGCCAAGGGAGATGGCCTCCTGCCACCCCCGCCTGCTGGGCAGCCGCCTCTGCCCCAGCAGCCGGCAGTCAGGCCAGTCGGTGCAATACAAGACGAATACCCTGAAGAACACAGAGCCTACGTGGTGTTCACCAGTATGGCTGATGATCGACGCAGCAGGCGACTGCAGCAACAAGAGGTGAACGCAGTAGCCTCAGAGACGCCAGAGTTCATGCACTGGTCTGAGAAGCCCATCAGCTAGAGCAGGGCTGACCACCCAGAAGTGATGCCAAGTCCAGGCTCCTACGCCTTGGTCCTGGACGCCACCTTTGCTACGGACAAACGGGCCGCGCGTTTCTCGCGAGTTCTGATAGACGGGGGCAGCAGCATCAATATCCTGTACAAGGATACCATGGAGAAGTTAGGAGTCAAGCAAAGACAGCTGCAGAGCAGCCGGACAGTGTTCCACGGCATTGTACCTGGGCTTTCCTGCTCGCCAATTGGCAAGATCCTGATGGACGTCCTCTTTGGGGACAAAGATCACTTCCGAAGAGAGTCTATTTGGTTTGAGGTGGTGGACCTTGAGAGCCCATACCATGCGCTACTTGGCCGACCCGCCTTGGCCAAGTTCATGGCGGTCCCCCACTATGCTTACCTCAAGATGAAGATGCCCAGTTCCAGGGGAATTCTGACTGTGGCAGGCGACTACCGGAAGTCGTCTGCTTGCGCAGCTGAGAGCAGTCGGCTAGCCGAGTCCCTGGTAATCGCGGCTGAGAAGCGGCTCCTTGAGCGAGTTATGGCGATGGCCGGCAAGCAGCCTGAGGTATTGCCCAGCCCAAAAGAGTCAGAGGCTGAGGGTTCGTTCAAGCCGGCAAAAGAGACAAAGAAGATACCCTTGGATCCGGAGCACCCAGAGAGGTACGCCGTCGTAGGTGCAAACCTCGACGGCAAATAGGAAGGCGAGCTTGTCGATTTCCCCCAAAGACATGCCAGGTGTACCGACGGATTTCGCCGAGCACAAGTTACATGTCCGATCTGATGCAAAGTCGGTCAGGCAGCCCCTGCGCCGCTTATCAGAAGAGAAGAGAAGAGTTGTCGGAGAAGAGATAGCCTGACTCCTAGCAGCCGGCTTCATTATGGAAGTTTTCTTTCTGGAGTGGCTGGCAAATCCGGTCCTGGTACTAAAGAAGAACAAGCAGTGGCTAATGTGTATTGACTACACGAGCCTCAACAAGGCCTGCCCCAAGGACCCATTTGCTCTACCAAGAATCGATCAGGTGATAGATTCCAGAACTCGGCCCAAGGACCGCGCCAGTCGGCCTGGGGACTTCATCAACCCAGCAAGCGGCTGTTGACTCCAACCCGCCGCCTCCTAGCCCAGCCGCCCTCGTCCAAGTCGCAGTTCTTGTAGTCGAAGAAATAGTAGCACCCTCATGGGCCCAGACCATCCTCAAATTCCTGGTGAACAAAGAGCTACCAACTGATGAGACCTCAGCTCGGCAAGTACAACGCCGGGAGGCAGCCTATACCATAGTCAACAGAGAGCTGGTCAGGCGCAGCATCATTGGTGTCTACCAGCGCTGCGTAGAGCCAGAGCAAGGCCAAGCGATTCTGAAGGACATCCATCAAGGCGAATGCGGCCACCATGCGGCTTCAAGAGCACTCGTCACCAAAGCCTTTCGGCACTGTTTCTTCTGGCCGACTGCCTTCGAAGAGGCCAAGGAGTTGGTCCAAAAATGCAAAGGGTGCCAGAAGTTCAGCTCCAAGCCGCACCAGCCGGCTTCTGCGCTCAAGACCATCCCCATTGCCTGACCTTTCGCAGTTTGTAGTCTAGACATGGTGGGACCATTCAAGACAGCATGAGGTGGTTTAACTCACCTACTTGTCGTAGTGGACAAGCACCAAGTGGATAGAAGCGAAGCCAATTAAGAAACTAAACGGTCCGACTGCCGTGACTTTCATCACCGATATCACAATTCGATACGGCATACCACACAGCATCATCACCGACAACGGCACAAATTTTGCCAAAGGTGCCTTGGCCCGTTTCTGCGCAACACAAGGCATCCGACTGGACCTAGCGTCCGTCGCCCACCTGCAGTCAAAGTGCCAAGTGGAGCCAGCAAATGGCCTCATCCTGTCCGGCATCAAGCCTCGGTTGATCGAGCCTCTGGAGCGCTCGGCTGGCTGTTGGCTCGACGAGCTGCCAGCCGTCCTCTGGAGTCTGTGCATGACTCCAAACAAGTCAACCGGCTTCACGCCCTTCTTCCTCGTCCATGGTGCCGAAGCCGTCATCCCAACGGACATAGAGTTCGACTCCCCACGAGTCACCATGTACACCAAGGAGGAAGCAGAAGAAGCACAACAAGACGGCGTCGATCTGATGGAAGAGGGCCGGCTGTTGGCACTCAGCCGGTCCAGCATCTACCAGCAAAGCCTGCGCCGGTACCACAACAGGAAGGTCAGGCCAAGATCTTTCCAAGAAGGCGACCTTGTGCTCCGGCTGATCCAGCGAACAACCGGCCAGCACAAGCTGTCGGCGCCTTGGGAAGGCCCTTTCATCATCAGCAAAGTACTGGGCAACGATTCCTACTACCTGATCGACGCTCAGAAGCCCCGAGCACGCAAGAGGGACGACTCCGGCAAGGAGACAGAGCGGCCATGGAATGCAAATCTCCTCCGAAGGTTTTACAGCTGATGCAGTATGTACCACGCTACCTTTTGTATTAAAGAACCAAGACTTCGGGCCCCCCGAGGCGAGCTCGGGGACTGCCCTCTTTTGTCTGTATGATAAAAATTATGACTGCAAGTATGTTACTCCTTTTTATGCCGTTTGGCACTGGGCTCGACAAATCGGCCTGGGGACTTGCCACCTTGCACTATGAAATGCTTCCTACAGTCGGACAAGTAGTGTGTAAACGCCCAAACCGTCTCCTGTCAGAAGCCGCAGCTCGCAGAACGACTTTACGGTGGGCAGCAGTAAGGTAGAATGGGCATTCGCATGAAAAATGGCTAAGGACTCAAAGCATAAAACATAGCTCAAGACGGCTTCCAGCCTTTCTCGCAAATCGACTCTCGGATAGTCAAACTGCCGCTTCCTATCCAACTTGCTCAAAAAAAAATCTTGAAATCCGCTAAGTACTTGCTTTCCCAAAGTAGCCTAGCACTTGATCCAGCAATAGTCCGCAGAGCGGCTGTCCGATTGGCAAGGCAGGCAACTAAGAGAAAGCGGCAAAGGAAAAAAACCAAAAGAACAATGAGCAAGAAAAGATATATATATATATATATATATATATATATATATATATTTACATAACATAGGCCCTTGGCCAAATTGTCGAGTAGAGGTTCAAAATACACCTCGTGGGTGGAATTGTGCGAATTAACAAGTTCTTCAAAGACTACTGAAGCAGATAAAATAAAAGATACAGCGGCAGCTTAGGAGGCAGCAGACGGATTCGGAGGGTCGGAGGAGGCGCCAGCGTCAGGCATCAGGGCAGCCGGCTGGCTAGTCTCGGCTTGATCACCTCCGGCGGCAGTCGACTCGGTCGGACGTGGCTCGTTGCTAGAGGCGCGGTCGGGCTGAGGCTGGCCGTCTGCTCCATCTTCTGGTGCCTCCGCCTCGCCTCCATCCTCTGCCTCGTCCTCCTCCTCGACGCTGGAGCCAATCACCTCCGCCGAGTCTTCGCCGTAGTCTGGGCTCATCCCAAACCACTCCGGCAGTACCTCCTCGCCATCTTCAGACCGCTCGGGGATGAAGATGCTGGTGTCGTGAACTCGGCGATTGCCGCAGCATGTTGCCGAGGGCATCTTCCGCAGCCGCCAGCTCCGGCTGGGCCTCCAACCGAAGCGTGGCCAACCGGTCTAGATCCAGCCCCGGGTACCACGCCTTGACGAACTCCAAGGCCCAGCGCGCTCCAGCCCGGGCCAAAGAGCCCTTCCAGGCCTCAAGACGACCAGCCGCGACCTCCAGCCAGTTGGCCATCAGGCTGGGGGTGTGCGGAGGCTACATATCCAGCCAAAGGGCAGCAATCGCCTGGTCACCGATGCGCTGAAGCCGGCGCAACATCCGGTGAGCCGGCCGGAGGCGAGCCTCGATGCTCAGGATGTGCTTGTCAAGAGTTTGGGGGGCATCGGCGGCGATCTCTGCACCCTCTGCCCTCTGACTTTCATGGTCGGCCTCGATGGCTTGGATGGCGGCCTGCGACTGCCCAGGGAAGAAGTCTGCAAAGACGCGCAGAAACGAGGAAGCTAGTCAAAAACCAGGAGTCAGCATGATTTAAATCGGCAGCTCGAAGAAAGAAAATAAAGAGACTCACCATCAACGATGTCCTCAATCTCGTGGAAGCCAGAGGATAGCAGCACCTCCTTGTCAGACCAGGAGGAGCGCTCACTCGCGAACTCAGCCAAGAGGGCGGTTTCCGTCTCCTCCGCCTCCCTCTGCGACTTCACAAGCAGCTCCTTCTGCTCTGCCAACTGAGTGGCCAGCAGATCGCGCTCTGTGGCGAGCCTGCTGCACTCCTCCCCTTTGGCGCACAGGGCGGAGTTGGCTTCGCTCAGCTGCTGTTGAAGAGCAACGTTGGCTCCTGAAGAAAATGAAGAAAGATAACAATCATCAATAAAGTAGGTCGACGGGAAGATCCGGCCCGACTGCTCAGCAGTCGGCCCGAATCTCGGGGACTACAGCCCGCGGGTGCGCTAGCGCGCCCCCGCAGAGAAGAAAAAGGGACTTACTCCGGCTCTCCGCCAAGTCGGCGGTTCGCTTGCCCAGCTCTTCAACGTTACGGTTGAAGGCAGTGACGCGGAGGTTGTGGTAATTCTGCGACAAGCATTTCGGACAAAGTTAGTACCCAGAAGTACATCAATTGGAGTTCCGGGCCGCTTGCTCAGCAGCCGGCCCGAAACTCAGGGACTACACCCAGTGGGTGCGCTGGCGCCCCCCCACAGAGAGGAACAAGAAAACAAAGACCAAAGAAAAAACATACCCGCATGGCTGCCCGCGACGCTAGGAACGCCTTGGTGCAACTCTGGAGGGCGTCGCCCTCAGCATGGAGCTTCGCCTGGACGTCCAGGAGCGCCCGGTTCAGCGGCCCTGTGCTGCCTCCTCGCACCCACGCAATAGGTGCGGCGCTCGTCGCTTTGGCGTCTAGGGCCGCCGAGCTGGCGGTGCCGGCTTCCAGGGGGCGGGGTGCTGAAGTCGCCTTCTCCAGAAAACGGCGCGTTGGCGAGCCGACTTGGAGGAGTAGCCTCACCACGGCCTCGTCTTCGGTCGGCGGCACCGAAGGGTCCGCTGGCTGCTCGCCTTGCGCGCCTTCAGACGGCGGCGGAGGCGGCGGCGAAACGTTCGCGTCCGGAGTAGAGGGGTCACCGCCTTCCCTCTCCTCGACGGGGTTCTCCCCGCCGGCTTCTCCAGTTGGCCCCGTGAACTCCGGAGGCGGCGACGCAGAGTTCAATGGGGTGACGAGCACTGCCGACTGGCGGCGTGCGGCTTCCTCAGCCCGCTGCTTCGCCGCGGCGGCGGCTTCAGCCTCCGCTAGTTTTTTCTTAGCGGAGGCCTCCGCCCTGTCGGCCTCCGCCTTTTCCAGGCGGAGGGCCTCTTCTTCGTTGCGCTTCTCTTGCGCATTCCGCTCCGTCGCCTCCCGAAGGTCAGCAGCGAGGTCAATCCGCCGAGTGGTGGCAGACGTCTCCGCTGACCCCATCACGGAGGCGGCGGCGACCCGCTCAAGAGAGAGGGGAGCCTTGAAGCAAGAGGGGCAAGCAGAGACTCAGACAAATCACGAAGAAAGAATAAAACTTTGAAGACAGAATACTTACGCGGAGACCAACGACGGCTTCTTCACTTCCTTACGGAAGCGGATGGCCTTCGCGGCTGCCTCGTCTGTCGGGACCCCGATTCCAAATCACATCGATCTAGCCGGTAACACCTCATATCACTTTGCGGCCTCATGCACGGTATCCCCACGGGTGTCGCCTTACCCTGGCCCGGGACCGTTTGCGCCTTTTGGCTCGCGTATATGATTGTGTCGCTAGCATCCATATGACAGAGAACCCGGGCCGACATGGCTAGTCGTGAACCCAAAGCGGCACTAACCTATGGGAACAGGCATACATGATTCACATCGAGCGTGTCGGTTAGCAGCGTGTGAATCCGGGCTGTAGCACTGGGCTAACAGGACTCCGGTTGTCACTGCATAACATTTCCCCGAAGAGACAGACACAGGAACGGAGTGAAACACACGCCGGCCAGTCAAGTGTCCTGAGCAGTAGTGCTGGGCTAGCAGGATTCTGGTGAACCGGGCTGCAGCGGACTACTATGGCTCAAGGAAGCACTAGACTATATTTCCCCATAAGAGAGACTGCCAAGGATAAACAACTAGATTGTCGGATCCCACACATAGCAATACACGTCACACGTACGCATAACATGCAAGTATGTGCTGTACAACATGGCATCACAACATAACGCAAACTCATATGGATAAAGGCTCAGAAGAGCCATATAGCATAAATACAAACAGGGGTCACATGACCCATCATTCAGAGCATACAAGCAATGGAAGCATTACATGTCTGGGCACATATAACTACAAAAGGAAAAGGCTGAGAAGCCTGACTATCTACAAGACCCTCCCAAGGGTACAAGATCGTAGCTGAGGTAGCAAGCTACTCGTCGAAGTCCAAGAGGAACTACTAGTAAGACCGAAGTCTCCGCTTCAAAAACATAAATAAAGCAACGTGAGTACAAAGGTACTCAGCAAGACTTACATCAGATCCTATCATATATGCATTTGTATCAAGAAGGTAATGTGGGGTTTAGTTGCAGCAAGCCAGCTTTGACTCAGTGGCTAACCTGTTCTATGATTACAAGAAACTTAGTTGAGGTGAGGTAGCGCACACGAGTCCACTAATCACCACATCAATACAGTACTATGGATTCATCCATGTCTCATTACGAGAAGGCCATCCATAGCACTCACACTTATCTTGAGCATTTTAGTGTATCCACTTCAAGTTGTCTATGTACCACGTAAGCATCCAAGAAGTCCATAACTGAGGACACGGCTATTCGAATAGATCATGATAACCCTGCAGGGGTGTACTTCATCACACACGCTCTCACCACTTATCACCATGTACACATCATGTATCTCGGCAACCTTCAAGCGGAAGCCTGGTGAGGGTGTCGGCCACGACCTGACTAACCACGCAAGACTCTAGTCCAGGTTTATCGCCTATTCGGGTTCCATCCGCAAGGAGATCCGGCCGAGGTTTCGCTCATAGCCCCAAACGATGTGTACAGGGTTCCCGAGCCCACCATCCGGGTGCCACTCGGTACACCGGGCCACGTGTGCCTAGTCTGTCCCAAGTCCACCCTGCCGGGTGCCACTCTGTAGAAAAATAGCACTACCTACAAACACCAGAAACTATTTGCAACTCTTGGACAGAGTTCAGGGCGGTTAATAAGTCGAGAGAGCTTGGAGCGCCCGGAGCCCAATGTGTGGTAGTAGCTAGTCATTGGACAACTTACACAGAACTCAGTTCTTAAGGACGGTCCCAATGAGACAACCCACCATGTACTCCTACATGGCCTCTCACCGCTACCTTTACCAAATCGTGTTCACACGCTTAACTCTCAGCACCAGAACATATCATAGCACTCTCATTCATTCCCGATGAATCAGACCTGACACAACTCTAAGCAATAGCAGGCATGGCATGGTAGGAACACCACATGGCTCAAACAACTCCTACACATGCTAGTGGGTTTCAACTATTTACTGTGGCAATGACAGGTCATGCAGAGGAATGGGTTCAACTACCGCAGCATAAAGTAGCAGTTGAATCGTTCTTGTCCTAATGCAATAAAAGAGAGCAGGAGCGAGAGAGTGGGATTGTATCGGAATGAACAAGGGGGGGTTGCTTGCCTGGTAGATCAACAGGGGGAACACTGCTACTCAGACAGGTACTCTCGAACACTCTCCGGAGCAGGACCTATCGAGAAGGAACGGTGTCGGAAATCAAAACACAAGCATATGCAACATTATGATGCATGAACATGGTAATGATGTTATGATGTTGTTTGAGTTAATGCATCTAGCATTTATTTGGTTGAAGTCCATTTGAACCAAGGGTTCAAATACAACTCCAAATTAAGCTCTTAAATATGCCATAAGTGTGTTTTCATATATACAGCATGTATACATGGTTTGTCATGCATGAAAATGGTACAGATGGATAGATTGAATTTTTCTGATAATTTTTCATATATAAATTATTTCAATCTGAGCTACGGTTGAATTTCTATGAAATTTTGAAGTTCATATCATTTTCTGGAATTTCCTATTTAAAGATAATTCCAGGAAAAGAATAACTGCGTCAGCATTGCGTCATGCCTTCGTCAGCAGGTCAACGGAGCTGACCAGGTCAAACCTAACGTGTGGGGTCCACACGTCAGTGACCGGTTAGCTAACATGGGGTTATTATACTAATCTAATTAAAATTAGTGGTGTTGGGCCCACTGTCAGTGTCAGGTTTAGTTAAATGGTGATTAGCCTTAAGCTAATCACCTGACCCATGGGGCCCACCTGACGGGCCCGCGAGGTCAAAGGGGTCAAACCCCACCGGCGTTTAACCGCCGGCGAGGCCGAACACGGCGGAGGGCGTCGGAATCTCGTCTCCGGCGACCAAATGGGCCGCGGAGACCATCTCTGAGGAGCTGGTGCTCGTGCGCATCCACTGGTGCCCTCCATTTCACCAGAGACGGCCTAAATCGACGGCGGCGACCACTTGGGTGGTGGCCGGAGTTCGGCGGGGAGGGGAGAAGGGGCTATGGTGCACGGCATGAGCAGCAGGTGAGGGTTTTGGGGTCCTGGCGTTGCACTGAGCACGATGGTGTGCTCGGTCGCGGCCCTAGGTGACAGCGGCCATGACGGTTACATGGACGGCGGCGAAGAGCTCTCGGCTCCGACAACGTCGTTGTTAGAGGAAGAAATCGAGCTAGGGAAGAGGGGGGATCGACGCAGTGGCTCACAGAGGATGCAGCAGGCTTCGAAGCGGCTCGGGGAAGGCTTGGGGCAGCCGGAGCAACGACGGTGATCTCATCGGCCGAAGCTTGAAGACAACGGCGATGACGATGCTCCAGGGCCTACCAAGGCGTGTGGTTCGACGGAGAGGTAGGAGGTGATGGCGCGGAGCTCGTGGACTCGAAGGAGGGGCGTGGGGACGGCGGGGAGCGCGTCAACAGCGAGCGGCGATGATGGCTTGTTCGATGATGCTCGCGCGAGAGAGAAACAGGGGAGGAGGAAGAGCGAGGGAGAGGGAGAGAGGTGCGGCGCGTCGTGGCGACGTCCAGGGAGGCCAGGGCGACGAGGGGGAGGACAGGCAGGTAGCTCGCGTGGTGCGCAGAGCGCACGCGCGCGCCGGGCACGCGCCTCGCCTACTGGCGCGGGGTGGGAGACGGTGCGGTGGCCAGTTGGGCTGGGCCAGCACAGCTGGGCCGGCACAGTGCCAGGCCGCAGGTTAGCCCAAGTAAGGTTTTTCCTTTATTTGTTTTCTTTTCTAATTTCTGACCTTTGTTTTGATTTAGTAATAATACTAAATCAATTTATTTTATTCTGTAAATTTTTGTAGGGACTAGTTGGACCACTCCAAAGCCCCTCACCAAAATTTAGAAATATTGGACAATATTTTGTATATATACAAATATTTATCCAATGCAACTAATTACTGGATTAATTCCAAATGGCCAAAATAAATATTTATGAGCTCCTGAAAATATTTGTTAGAATTTTAACTCTGACCAATATTTTCAGAGAGCAACATGAACATTTTCTTAGACCCTTTTGGAGCAATTTTTATCTGGGTTATCTCCAGAAATAATTCTGAGGGTTTCACAAATCCCCATTTTCAATTTTAAATGGAATTTAAACATGATGCTCAAATGGCTAGCTGGTCTAGGTCATACCAGAACTAGGGATGTGACAACTCGCCCCCACTCGAACAAATCTTGTCCCGAGATTCAGGAGTCGGCGGAAAGAAAGTGGGGTACTCAAGTCGAAGATGATCTTCACGCTCCCAAGTAGCTTCTCTCTCGGAATGATGAGACCACTGAACCTTGAGAAACTTGATGTTATGACATCGTGTGACACGCTCTGCTTGATCAAGGATGCGAACAGGGTACTCTCGATATGTGAGGTTATCTTGGAGATCAAGCGTTTTGTGGTCCACTCCGCGGATGGGATCCGAGAAGCAACACCTGAGTTGAGAGACGTGGAAGACATCATGAACTCGAGAAAGATGTGGTGGTAGTTCCAACTGGTAGGCAACCTCTCCTCGTTTAGCGAGAATGAGAAAGGGACCAATGTAACGAGGAGGCAACTTGCCCTTGATACCGAATAGATGGGTACCCTTCAAAGGGGTAACCCGATGGTAAGCTTTGTCGCCAATTTCATAAGCCACTTCCTTATGACTACGGTCATACTGGCTCTTTTGACGAGATTGGGCTATTTTCAAATTCTCACGAATGATGTGAACTTGTTCTTCTGCCTCCTGGATCATATCTGGTCCAAAGAATTGTCTTTCACCAGTTTCTGACCAGCTCAAAGGTGTTTGACATCTTCGTCCATATAGAACCTCAAAAGGAGCTTTCTTGAGGCTGGATTGGTAGCTGTTGTTATAAGCAAACTCGGCGAAGGGAAGACTCTTCTCCCAATCCATACCGAATGAGATAACACAAGCTCTAAGCATGTCTTCAAGAATCTGGTTGACCCTTTCCACCTGACCACTTGATTGAGGGTGGAAAGCGGTACTGAAGGAAAGATGGGTGCCCATGGCAGTTTGGAAACTCTCCCAGAAATGAGAAGTGAAAAGACTACCATGGTCTGAATTGATCTCTAATGGAACACCATGAAGTGACACTATTCGAGAAATATATAAGTCAGCGAGCTGACTAGCAGTGATACTCTCTCGAACAGGTAGGAAGTGAGCCACTTTGGAAAGACGATCAATGACTACGAAGATAGCGTTATTCCCTTTCTTGGTCCTGGTAAAGCCGGTGATGAAGTCCATACCAACTTTATCCCATTTCCACTCAGGAATAGCTAAAGGTTGAAGGGTGCCAGCAGGCCTTTGATGCTCTGCCTTAACGCGATGACAAACGTCACAGTTAGCAATAAACTGAGCAATTTCTCTCTTCATCCTAGTCCACCAGAACCCCTGGCGTAGGTCCTGATACATCTTAGTACTACCGGGATGAATCGTGAGAGGAGATTCATGCGCCTCCTTAAGGATTAATTGTCGAAGATGTTGATTCTTGGGAACCACCAAGCGGCTCTCAAAGAAAACAACACCACGATCATCTATAGAGAAACTACCACCAACTCCCTTGTTAATGTTTCTCTTGATCCGGGAAATTCCCGTATCCTGCTTCTGAGCAGAGATGATTTGATCCACAAGAGTAGGTTTCGCCACCAAGGTAGAAAGGAATCCGTGAGGAGCAAGGTGGAGGTTAAGCTTACATAATTCCTCATGGAGAAGTGGTTGGCCCTGCTGCAACATGAGATTGTTACAATAGGACTTACGACTTAGTGCATCAGCCATGACATTCCCCTTGCCTAGGGTGTAGGTAATCCCCAAGTCGTAATCTGAGATCAACTCCAGCCAACGTCTTTGCCTAAGGTTCAAATATGGTTGGGTGAAGATGTACTTGAGACTCTGGTGGTCGGTGTATATCTCGCAACATTTACCGAGAAGGTAATGTCGCCAGGTCTTAAGTGCATAGACTACGGCTGCAAGCTATAGATCATGTGTAGGATAATTCTCCTCATGTGGATGCAACTGTCGAGATGCATAGGCAATCACATGGCGATCTTGCATAAGGATGCAACCTAGTCCCTGTCGTGAGGCGTCGCAGTAGATAACAAAGTCTTTAGTGAAATCCGGTGGCACAAGTATGGGAGCAGAAGTCAAGCGTCTTTTCAGTTCCTGAAAACTGTGCTCACACTGTGGGGACCACTCAAACTTTTTATCTTTCTTGAGAAGTTCCGTGAGAGGTTTGGCCACTTTGGAGAAGTTCTCAATGAATCGGCGACAATAATTGGCTAGACCAAGGAAACTCCTAACTTGCTTAACTGTTTTAGGCGGAGTCCAATCAAGAACGGCCTGAACTCTTTCAGTATTGACAGCAATGCCCTTACTAGAGATTACATGGCTGAGATAGGTCACTTCTGGCAACCAAAATTCGCACTTGGAGAACTTGGCATAAAGGCGGTGCTCTTTGAGTTTTCCTAGCACAAGTCTAAGATGTTCGGCATGCTCTTCCTCGTTCTTCGAGTAAATAAGGATATCATCGAGGTAAACCACGACGAACTTATCTAAGTACTCCATGAAGATCGAGTTCATCAAGCGGGAGAATGTAGCTGGAGCATTAGTTAGACCGAAGGACATGACGGTGTACTCATACTGTCCATAACAAGTGACAAAAGCCGTCTTAGGAATGCCCCCATTTCTGATCTTGATTTGGTGGTAGCCTAACCTCAAATCCATCTTGGAAAAGACTGAGGATCCAGCGAGCTGATCATACAAGTCGTTGATCCTGGGGAGCGGACACTTGTTCTTTATCGTGACCAAATTAAGGGGACGATAATCTACAACCATCCGGTTCATACCATCCTTCTTCTTGACGAAGAGGATGGGGCAAGCCCAGGGAGAAGAACTAGGACGGATGAGACCCTTTTGCAAGGATTCATCGAGTTGTTTCTTAAGCTCAGCTAGTTCTAAGGATGCCATCTTGTAAGGTCTCCTAGAGATTGGAGCGGTTCCTGGGATAAGATCTATGACAAATTCTACATCTCTGTCAGGTGGAATACCTGGCAGTTCCTCTGGAAAGACATCCGGAAAGTCACGGACTACCAGGATATCTTCAAGGTCAGGAAGATGGTTGGCATTAAGAGAATAGAGCTGACGCTTTGCAACTCTAGTGGAGACGGTGACTATCTTGCCGGATGGGTGTGTAAGCTGAACAGACCTTGTGTAACAATCAATCTTGGCATGATGAGCTTTCATCCAGTCCATACCCAAGATGATGTTAATATCTGTAGACTTGAGGGCTATAAGTGATGCAAGGAATACAAGTCTGTCAACAAGGATTTCATTACCATGGCTTATTCTGGTAGTTTGCCATCTAGACCCTGGAGTTTGGATTTCAAGTGGAGTTGGCATATCGCAAAATGACATGTCGTGCAAATGAGCATAGCCTTCAGAAATGAAGGAGTGAGATGCTCCGGTATCGAACAGAACCGAAGCTGGATGGCAATTGACAAGGAGGGTACCAAGAACGACATCCGGATCATCATGAGTTTCTTTAGCTGAGACGTGATGCACACATCCATGTTCAGTGGGAGCTGACTTGACAATAATCATCTTGTGTGATGGCTTACCATGGCCAACAGACTTCTCAGGCTGGGGTGGAGCATAGTTGGTTTGAGAGCAGTCACGTGCATAGTATCCTGGCTCTCCGCATGTGAAACAAGTCCCTGAAGTAGGACGTGGACCCGCTTTGACAAGCGGTCTACCAATAGGCCTGGGTGGAGCATACTGCTGAACTGGGTGAGGCGCCAGATAAGAGGGCCTCGGTGAGTAACCGGGTGGAAGAGCGGAGTTCGGAACCCAAATCCGGCGCTTCTGCGAAGTAGAACCGGAGGGAGAAACCAAATCACGGGTGTGCTTACGAGACTCCTCGTAAGTGAGTTGAGCTGTTTCTGCGTTAATGGCCTTGTTCACAAGAGCCTGGAATGTATTGCAATGATGCAAGTGGAGATCACGACGCAACTTGGGGTTGAGACCCTTCCGGAACCTAGCCCGCTTCTTGGCGTCTGTGGACACTTCTTCTGTAGCATAGCGAGCAAGGTTCTCAAACTCTCTGCTGTAAGCATCAACAGCCATCTTGCTCTGGGTGAAACTACAAAACTCTTCTCTCTTGCGATCAATGAGAGCATGAGGAATGTGATGCTCGCGAAAAGCCTCAGTGAAATCCTTCCAGGTAGGTATCTGGCCAGCTGGAAGCATAGCCTCATAGTTCTGCCACCAAAGACTAGCAGGACCTTCCAGGTGATATGCAACATAGGTGACCATGTCACCTTCAGCTACGCTCGCGGAACGCAGCTTGTGTGTGATACTACGTAGCCAGTCATCTGCATCGAGTGGTTCAATGGAATGATGGAAGGTAGGTGGTTTCAGACCAATGAAATCATGGATGGACACAAACTCTTTGTGCTGATGGGAGGTGTTCTCCTCAATACGTGCTAGCAAGCGGTTAGACTCACGCTTGTTCCTCTCAACCTCTAACATGAACTCTGCCAACGAAGACTGGTCGGGAGGATCCTCATCCCTATCATCTCCGTGGATCCAAATACGAGCAACAGAACTTCGGTTAACTGATGACATCCTGAAGAACCAACCAAGGAAACAAGGATGGATTCAGCATCACCATAAGGATGTAGAATATAGTACGAGGAAAATACTATCTCTTGAACTCCTAGGACAAATCCGGCAGCATAACGGCAGTAAAATGCTCAAAATGAAACATCCTGCAAATGAAGGGGTAGCACCATACTCAACATCATTACTCAAGGTTCTGAGATATTACTAAACAGGCTACACCGGAGGTACTCAAGCTGGGATATGACTCAGATCAACCAAACCTTAGAGACTATGGAGTAGTAACACATGATCCTGATAGACGGAAGAGAAAGCCTAGTTCCTTAACCCCGTAGGAAAGATAGGATGACTCAGATCAGAAAGCATGAGGCATAAGGAGTAAAAAGAGCCTTACGTTCCCTTCCACAATCAATTCCCCTATATAGCTAAAGAATTTCTAGACTCAACTTCGACCAGGTTGGCTTGGAAATCCTACAGGAAGTCAGACTCTGATACCAAAGCTATCGGGACCCCGATTCCAAATCAGATCGATCTAGCCGGTAACACCTCATATCACTTTGCAGCCTCATGCACGGTATCCCGACGGGTGTCGCCTTACCCTGGCCTGGGACCGTTTGCGCCATTTGGCTCGCGTATATGATTGTGTCGCTAGCATCCATATGACAGAGAACCCGGGCCGACATGGCTAGTCGTGAACCCAAAGCGGCACTAACCTATGGGAACAGGCATACATGATTCACATCGAGCATGTCGGTCAGCAGCGTGTGAATCCGGGCTATAGCACTGGGCTAACAGGACTCCGGTTGTCACCACGTGACATTTCCCCGAAGAGACAAACACATGAACGAAGTGAAACACACGCCGGCCAGTCAAGTGTCCTGAGCAGTAGTGCTGGGCTAGCAGGACTCCGGTGAACCGGGCTGTAGCGGACAACTATGGCTCAAGGAAGCACTAGACTACATTTCCCCATCAGAGAACTGCCAAGGATAAACAACTAGATTGTCAGATCCCACACATAGCAATACACGTCACACGTACGCATAACATGCAAGTATGTGCTGTACAACATGGCATCACAACATAACGCAAACTCGTATGGATAAAGGCTCAGAAGAGCCACATAGCATAAATACAAATAGGGGTCACTTGACCCATCATTCAGAGCATACAAGCAACGGAAGCATTACATGTATGAGTACAGACAACTACAAAAGGAAAAGGCTGAGAAGCCTGACTATCTACAAGACCCTCCCAAGGGTACAGGACCGTAGCTGAGGTAGCAAGCTACTCGTCGAAGTCCAAGCGGAACTACTAGTAAGACCGAAGTCTCTGCTGCAAAAACATAAATAAAGCAACTGAGTACAAAGTTACTCAGCAAGACTTGCATCAGATCCTATCATATATGCATTTGTATCAAGAAGGTAATGTGGGGTTTAGTTGCAGCAAGCCAGCTTTGACTCAGTGGCTAACATGTTCTACGATTACAAGAAACTTCTTTGAGGTGAGGCAGCGCACACGAGTCCACTAATCACCACATCAATACACTACTATGGATTCATCCCGTCTCACTACGAGAAGGCCATCCATAGCACTCACACTGATCTTGAGCATTTTAGTGTATCCACTTCAAGTTGTCTATGTACCACGTAAGCATCCAAGAAGTCCATAACCGAGGACACGGCTATTCGAATAGATCATGATAACCCTGCAGGGGTGTACTTCATCACACACGCTCTCACCACTTATCACCATGTACACGTCATGTATCTCGGCAACCTTCAAGCGGAAGCCTGGCGAGGGTGTCGGCCACGACCTGACTAACCACGCAAGACTCTAGTCCAGGTTTATCGCCTATTCGGGTTCCATCCGCAAGGAGATCCGGCCGAGGTTTTGCTCACGGCCCCAAACGATGTGTACAGGGTTCTCGAGCCCACCATCCGGGTGCCACTCGGTACACCGGGCCACGTGTGCCTAGTCTGTCCCAAGTCCACCCTGCCGGGTGCCACTCAGTAGAAAAATAGCACTACCTACAAATACCAGAAACTATTTGCAACTCCTGGACAGAGTTCAAGGCGGTTAATAAGTTGAGAGAGCTTGGAGCGCCCGGAGCCCAATGTGTGGTAGTAGCTAGTCATTGGACAACTTACACAGAACTCAGTTCTTAAGGACGGTCCCAATGAGACAACCCACCATGTACTCCTACATGGCCTCTCACCGCTACCTTTACCAAATCGTGTTCACACGCTTAACTCTTAGCACCAGAACATATCATAGCACTCCCATTCATTCCCGATGAATCAGACCTGACACAACTCTAAGCAATAGCAGGCATGGCATGGTAGGAACACCACATGGCTCAAACAACTCCTACACATGCTAGTGGGTTTCAACTATTTACTGTGGCAATGACAGGTCATGCAGAGGAATGGGTTCAACTACCGCAACATAAAGTAGCAGTTGAATCATTGTTGTCCTAATGCAATAAAAGAGAGCAGGAGCGAGAGAGTGGATTGTATCGGAATGAACAAGGGGGGGGGGGGTTGCTTGCCTGGTAGATCAACAGGGGGAACACTGCTCCTCAGACAGGTACTCTCGAACACTCTCTGGAGCAGGACCTATCGAGAAGGAACGATGTCGGAAATCAAAACACAAGCATATGCAACATTATGATGCATGAACATGGTAATGATGTCATGATGTTGTTTGAGTTAATGCATCTAGCATTTATTTGGTTGAAGTCCATTTGAACCAAGGGTTCAAATACAACTCCAAATTAAGCTCTTAAATATGCCATAAGTGTGTTTTCATATATACAGCATGTATAGATGGTTTTTCATGCATGAAAATGGTACAGATGGATAGATTGAATTTTTCTGATAATTTTTCATATATAAATTATTACAATCTGAGCTACAGTTGAATTTCTATGAATTTTTGAAGTTTATATCATTTTCTGGAATTTCCTGTTTAAAAATAATTCCAGGAAAAGAATAACTGCGTCAGCATTGCGTCGTGCCTGGGTCAGCAGGTCAACGGAGCTGACCAGGTCAAACCTAACGTGTGGGGTCCACACGCCAGTGACCGGTTAGTTAACATGGGGTTATTATACTAATCTAATTAAAATTAGTGGCGTTGGGCCCACTGTTAGTGTCAGGTTTAGTTAAATGGTGATTAGCCTTAAGCTAATCACCTGACCCATGGGGCCCACCTGACGGGCCTGCGAGGTCAAAGGGGTCAAACCCCATCGGCGTTTAACCGCCGGCGAGGCCGAACACGGCGGAGGGCGTCGGAATCTCGTCTCCGGCGACCAAATGGGCCGCGAAGACCATATCCGAGGAGCTGGTGCTCGCGCGCATCCACTGGTGCCCTCCATTTCACCGGAGATGGCCTAAATCGACGGCGGCGACCACTTGGGCAGCGGCCGGAGTTCGGCGGGGAGGGGAGAAGGGGCTATGGTGCACGACATGAGCAGCAGGTGAGGGTTTTGGGGTCCTGGCATTGCACTGAGCACGGTGGTGTGCTCGGTCGCGGCCCTAGGTGACAGCGGCCATGACGGTTACATGGACGGCGGCGAAGAGCTCTCGGCTCCGACGACGTCGTTGTTAGAGGAAGAAATCGAGCTAGGGAAGAGGGGGGATCTACGCAGTGGCTCACAGAGGATGCAGCAGGCTTCGAAGCGGCTCGGGGAAGGCTTGGGGCAGCCGGAGCAATGACGGCGATCTCATCAGCCGAAGCTTGAAGACGACGGCGATGACGATGCTCCAGGGCCTACCGAGGCGTGTGGCTCGACGGAGAGGTAGGAGGTGACGGCGCGGAGCTCGTGGACTCGAAGGAGGGGCGAGGGGACGGCGGGGAGCGCGTCAACAGCGAGCGGCGGCGACGGCTTGTTCGGTGATGCTCGCGCGAGAGAGAAACAGGGGAGGAGGAAGAGCGAGGGAGAGGGAGAGAGGTGCGGCGCATCGTGGCGACGTCCAGGGAGGCCAGGGCGACGAGGGGGAGGACAGGCAGGCAGCTCGCGTGGCGTGCGGAGCGCACGCGCGCGCCGGGCACGCGCCTCGCCTACTGGCGCGAGGTGAGAGACGGTGCGATGCCCAGTTGGGCTGGGCCAGCACAGCTGGGCCGGCGCAGTGCCAGGCCGCAGGTTAGCCCAGGTAAGGTTTTTCCTTTATTTGTTTTCTTTTCTAATTTCTGACCTTTGTTTTGATTTAGTAATAATACTAAATCAATTTATTTTATTCTGTAAATTTTTGTAGGGACTAGTTCGACCACTCCAAAGCCCCTCACCAAAATTCAGAAATATTGGACAATATTTTGTATATATAAAAATATTTATCCAACGCAACTAATTACTGGATTAATTTCAAATGGCCAAAATAAATATTTATGAGCTCCTGAAAATATTTGTTAGAATTTTAACTCTGACCAATATTTTCAGAGAGCAACATGAACATTTTCTTGGACCCTTTTGGAGCAATTTTTATCTGGGTTATCTCCAGAAATAATTCCGAGGGTTTCACAAATCCCCATTTTCAATTTTAAATGGAATTTAAACATGATGCACAAATGGCTAGCTGGTCTAGGTCATACCAGAACTAGGGATGTGACATCGTCCCGACGGGTCGCCGCAGCCGAGCCCTTGGGCTTTTTTGGCCGACTGCCGAACAAGGTCGGCACGGCCCTGCGCTTCTTCCCGCCGCCTGGAGCACCCAGCGCGGCAGAAGAGCCCGCGCCAGGCTGGCTGGCACCTGGCCGATGGCGAGGGGCGACTTCTCCCTCGGCGTTGTCTTGAGGCCAGTCGGCGAATGTAGCTGAAGGCCTGAAGTCGCCTGGTGTCCCTCCTCCTCCCTCGGCGTCGTCTTCCAGAGCCGCCGGCCCCAGATCGGGGTCATCGACGTCACTCTCCGCCCGGTCGGCGAGGAACTCATGGGCCGGCCCCGAGGTGCCGGCTGGTGGGTGAAGAAGGGGATTCTAACCAAAGCCGACTAGTCAAAACAAAACTCGGCAAGAAGAAGACAATTTAAAGAAAGAAAAGAAAGGCGACTCACCATGGGCGGCGGGTTGGCGCGGGAGTACGGCTCCTTGCCGAATCGCCAGTTCTCTAGGAGCCTGCTGTCCGAGAGGTAGTTCACCATGAAGGCCACCTCTTCGTGAGGCATGTCCTTGGTGCACATCCGACTCGGGTCGCGGTGCCTGCTCATCTGGCATATCATGTAAGGGAGGCCTTGGAGTGGGAGAAATCGACGCGAAATGAAGGCGACCAGCAGGTCCGGACCAGTCAAACCCTCCAACTGCGTCAGCACTCGAAGTCGCGTGATGGCACCGGCTCCCGTAGGCGTCAGCGACTTGGCCCGATACGACCAGTTGGGAAGTCGCCCAGCCGGCGGGCCGGTTTCGAAAGCCGGCAGGTTGACCCAGTCCCCTCTCGCGGAGGCGTTCTTGATGTAGAAGTAGGATCTCTGCCACATCTTCACCGACTTGATCAGCGAGATGGAGAGGAAGGGATTGTCGGCTCCCGACCTTCGCACAACGATGAAAGTGCCGCACTGAGCCGGCATGCCCGCAGCCTGGGTGTCGAGCTTGGAGAAGAAGAACTCCCCCCAGAGCTCGAGGGTGGGGAGGACTCCGAGGAAGCCTTCGCACAGGGCCACGAAGGCGGACAGCAGCACCACTGTGTTGGGGGTGAGGTGGTGCGGCTGGAGACCGTAGAACTCCAGGAAGGACCGGAAAAAACTGCTCGCCGGCAGCCCCAGCCCGCGCAGGTAGTGCGAGCGAAAGATGACCCGCTCGCCCTCCTACGGTGCGGGGGAAATCCCCCCTCCGGCGCAAGACGCACCTGCACGCGATCCTTGCCGGGAAGCCGACGGGTCCGGTGGAGGAACTCAATATGGTCTTCATGAACTTCGGAACCGTCCCAGGTGCCGGAGCGCACTGGGGGAGGCGCGACAGCGGAGGAAGAACTCATCGCGAGCTATCGCCGCAGCGTTCGCCGGTGCTTGGGCGTGTGGCGGAGCGAAGAAGAGAAGAGGAAGGAGGAGAGCGAGGAGCAGCAAGGAGGAAGAGAACGAGGAGTAGTGGGAAGGAGGGGCGCGCGTGCCCCCCTCTTCCCCCTACTTATAGCCCCGTGGGCTGCGAAGCCAAGGGAGCGGACGTGGGGATTTACTGCGCCCACAACCCCACGACCCCCACGATCCACGTAAAGTTACTGCGCACAGTAACTCCACGGGAATCCCAACCGTCCACCGGGGCCACAGCGGATCCGCTCGGGCGCCGAGGCGCGGTAGTGGCGGGCCCCGCCTATGGGCCTGTCCCGTCGCACGCGTAGGCTGGCAGGACGGCCTGGCCACGTGCCCTCGCGTGACAGGCCAAGAACGGGCGGCGGCATGGAGGCTTAGCTAGCACGCCACTTAAAATCCCCCCACGACGTTCGAAATACCGAGCAAGTCAGAATTGAGTGAGTCCGAGTTGAGCAAGTCCGACTCCTTCTAGACGGCCCGGCAGAAGTCAATCAGAGACCATGTGTTGAGCACCCGGAAAGAGAAACTGTTGAGGCTTCTCGGTCGATCGTCCGCGGCGCCTCACCAGCTTCGGGGACTACTGTCGGAGTAATGGGCCATGGGTAGGCCAACCCGAGTCCCATAACCTTTCAAGACATCGGGGTAGGCTGCGCCCCTCAAGACCCCAGGGCGAAGAGCCGCCTCCTCAGGAGTCGACGGTAGGGCGGCCGACAGCCCGCTCATGGCTGAGTCCCAGGGACGACTTCCAGAGAAGCCGGCTTTGGGGAGTCGGCCGTCGATTCCAACAAACCCATGACCTCATCGAAGGGGACGGGGCAGGGGCATGGCTACAGTGAAGCCCACTCCCGCCCCTTACCAAGGACAGGCATGGACACAGCACGCCGTACTCGGGAAGATCTCCGTGCGGCGTGGCACAGTTGCCCTGCCGGCCCTGACATCATCACCACAGTACCGAGTCCTGCGACCACGACAGCTTGTCTGAACGGCCCGGAAGCAGCAGGTCCCACCAGTCAGTGAGACCCTAGGAGATGGCGAGAGGACCGCCAGTCGGATCCGTCAGGAGTCGGCACGGGGAGTCGGCCGAGCCCTCCCCTGGGCCCCATGCACCATTCATCAAGATGTGATGGGGAGTGGCAATAGTGATTGCCCGCCAGGCGGCGGGACTGTTGCCACGACCCCATGACCAAGCCCACATCATCAGAAGCACGGCTACAGTAATCAGCAGCCGGCAAGACCCGCCCGCGGCAGACGCGGCCCGTCGGCTCCGTACCAGACCAGTCAGCGGGGCCCACCAATCGGCGGGCCCCAGCAGTCGGCGGAGAAATCGGAGGCCAGAGGCACTGATGGCTGGGCCCGCGCCTAGTCGAATTACCATTGTACCCCTGGGGGTAGGCCTATATAAACCCCCCAGGGCACCCATGCAAAGGGTTGGAACCCAGTAGCTCTAGACCATACCAGATAGAAGGAGAGAGCTAGCCTTGCCCTCTCCTGCCTCTAAGAAACAACTCAAGGAGCAACCGTGTAAACACTTGGCCATAGTGATCATGCGGAGACCCCGCAGAGCAGCAGTAGGGGTATTATCTCCCCGGAGAGCCCTGAAGCTGGGTAAGATTCGCCGGCGTGCATGTCTTCGCCTCATCCCATTTCCAGGCACCGGCGGCGTTCTACTCGCCCCCACCATGATAAGCCATCCGTTGGCATATGTCGCACCAAACCCCCGACAAGATGAGCAGCCCCCGCCCAAGCGACAGAAAGGCGGCAAGCCAAACTGGTTGCCGGCCTTCTCCTATGAGCAGACCTTGGATGGACCTTGCAAGTTCCACAGTGGCGCAAAGCCGTCGAATCACACCACCCGGAAGTGCCACTGGCTCACCAGGATCGCCAAGGGGGATGGCCTCCTGCCTCCCCCGCCTGCTGGGCAGCCGCCTCCGGCTCTGCCCCAGCAGCCGGCCGTCAGGCCAGTCGGCGCAGTACAAGACGAATACCCTGAAGAGCATGGAGCCTATGTGGTGTTCACAGTGTGGCTGATGATCGACGCTGCAGGCGGCTGCAGCGACAAGAGGTGAATGCAGTAGCGTCGGAGACGCCACAGTTCATGCACTGGTGTGAGAAGCCCATCAGCTGGAGCAGGGCTGACCACCCAGAAGTGATGCCAAGTCCGGACTCCTATGCCTTGGTCTTGGACGCCACCTTTGCTACGGACAGACGAGCCGCGCGTTTCTCGCGAGCTCTGATAGACGGAGGCAGCAACATCAATATCCTGTACAAGGACACCATGGAGAAGTTAGGAATCAAGCAAAGACAACTTCAGAACAGCCGAACTGTGTTCCACTGCATTGTTCCTGGGCTTTCCTGCTTGCCAATCGGCAAGATCCTGATGGACGTCCTCTTTGGAGACAAAGATCACTTCCGTAGAGAGCCTGTTTGGTTTGAGGTGGTGGATCTTGAGAGCCCATACCATGCGCTGCTTGGCCGACCTGCCTTGGCCAAGTTCATGGCGGTCCCCCATTACGCCTACCTCAAGATGAAGATGCCCAGTTCCAGGGGAATTCTGACTGTGGTTGGCGACTACCGGAAGTCGTCTGCTTGCGCAGCCGAGAGTAGTCGGCTGGCCGAGTCCCTGGTAATCACGGCTGAGAAGCGTCTCCTTGAGCGAGTTGTGGCGATGGCCGGCAAGCAGCCTAAGGTATCGCCCAACCCAAAAGAGTCAGAGGCTGAGGGTTCGTTCAAGCCGGCCAAAGAGACAAAGAAGATTCCCTTGGATCCGGAGCACCCAGAGAGGTACGCCGTCGTAGGTGCAAACCTCGACAGCAAATAGGAAGGCGAGCTCGTCGATTTCCTCCGTGAGAATCGGGACATCTTTGCATGGTCCCCCAAAGACATGCCGGGTGTACCGATGGAATTCGCCAAGCACAAGTTACATGTCCGATCTGATGCAAAGCCGATCAGGTAGCCCCTGCGCCGCTTATCAGAAGAGAAGAGAAGAGTTGTCGGAGAAGAGATAGCCCGAGTCCTAGCAGCCGGTTTCATTATGGAAGTGTTCTTTCCAGAATGGCTAGCAAATCCGGTCCTGGTACTAAAGAAGAACAAGCAGTGGCGAATGTGTATTGACTACACGAGGCTCAACAAGGCCTGCCCCAAGGACCCATTTGCTTTACCAAGAATCGATTAGGTGATAGACTCCACAGCCGGATGCGAGCTGTTGAGTTTTTTGGATGCATACTTAGGATATCACAAGATCAAGCTGAACCTGGCTGATAGACTGAAGACCGCCTACATCACGCCGTTTGGAGCCTTCTGCTACCTCACCATGATGTTCGGCTTAAGGAACGCCGGCGCCACCTTTCAGCATTGCATGCAGAAGTGCCTCCTCAAGCAGCTAGGCAGGAACGCCCACGTTTACGTGGACGACGTGGTGGTGAAGACGGAAAAGCGTGGAACACTGCTGGAAGACCTCAAGGAGACTTTTGAGAACATGCGCCGGTTCCAGATCAAGCTCAACCCCGAGAAGTGTGTCTTCGTTGTACCAGCCGGCCAGCTCCTTGGCTTCCTAGTCTCTGAACGCGGCATAGAATGCAACCCAGTAAAGATCAAGGCCATTGAGAGAATGGAGGTACCCAGCCGACTGCTGGACGTGCAGAAGTTCACCGGCTGCTTGGCGTCCATCAGCCGATTCATCGGTCGGCTGGGCGAGAAAGCTCTCCCATTGTACCAACTCATGAAGAAGACCACTTTTTTCGAGTGGAACCATAAGGCTGATGAAGCTTTTCACCAGTTGAAGAAGATGCTGACTACTCCACCCGTCCTGGCGGCTCCGACTCCCAAGGAACCTATGCTCCTGTACATCGCCGCCACCAGCCAGGTAGTCAGCATGGTCATTGTAGTGGAACGCAAGGAGGAAGGCAAGGCGCTACCTGTCCAGAGGCCGGTATATTACCTGAGCGAGGTACTGTCGACCTCCAAGCAGAACTACCCCCACTACCAGAAGATGTGCTATGGTGTACACTTTGCTTCTAAGAAATTGAAGCCTTACTTTCAAGAGCATCCAATCACAGTGGTCTGCACAGCCCCGCTTGCCGAGATCATTGGTAGCCGAGATGCTTCTGGCCGAGTGGCCAAATGGGCCATAGAGCTGGCTCCCTACACCTTCCACTACCATCCCCTCACCGCCATCAAGTCACAAGCACTGGTCGACTTCCTCGTTGACTGGGCCGAGACCCAGTACCTACCTCCAGCACCTGATTCCACCCATTGGCGGATGCATTTCGACGGCTCCAAGATGCGCACTGGCTTGGGAGCCGGCGTCGTCCTCACCTCTCCCAAAGGCGACAATCTCAAATACGCGCTGCAAATCCACTTTGCCGCCTCCAATAATGTCGCTGAGTACGAGGCGCTCATTCACAGGCTCTGGCTTGCCAAAGAACTTGGCATCCGCCGGATCTTGTGTTATGGCGACTCGGACTTAGTGGTCCAGCAATCATCTGGCGACTGGGACGCGAAAGATGCAAACATGGCGAGTTACAGTTTCCTCGTGCATCAACTCAGCGGGTATTTCGAAGGGTGGGAGTTCCTCCATTTGCCAAGAAATGACAACGACCAAGCAGATGCATTGCCACGAATTGGCTCTACCCGCCAAGCAATACCATCCGGTGTCACCCTTCAATGCCTCCTCAAGCCGTCTGTCAAGCCTTCACCAGAATCAGACTCCATTTTGTGCCGGCTCCTCCCGAAGACGTTGGATCCGACTCCAGAGCTCCGGCAGTCGGTACGAGGATTTTGGCGGAAGACCCCAAAGCTGCCACAGTCAAACCCGGCCCGGGGACTGCAGTGGCGGACTCGAAGACTCCAGAACTCGGCCCAAGGACCATGCCAGTCGGCCTGGGGACTTCATCAACCCAGCAAGCGGCTGTTGACTCCAACCCGCCGCCTCCCAGCCCAACCGCCCTCGTCCAAGTCGTAGTTCTGGCAGTCGAAGAAATAGCAGCACCCTCATGGGCCCAGCCCATCCTCAAATTCCTGGTGAACAAAGAGCTGCCGACTGATGAAACTTCAGCTTGGCAAATACAACGCCGAGCGGCAGCCTACACCATAGTCAACAGAGAGCTGGTCAAGCGCAGCGTCACTGGTGTCTACCAGTGCTGCGTAGAGCCAGAGCAAGGCCAAGCGATTCTCAAAGACATCCATCAAGGCGAGTGCGGCCACCATGCGGCTTCAAGAGCACTCATCGCCAAAGCCTTTCGACACGGTTTCTTCTGGCCAACTGCCTTGGAAGAGGCCAAGGAGTTGGTCCAAAAATGCAAAGGGTGCCAGAAGTTCAGCTCCAAGCCGCACCAGCCAGCTTTTGCACTCAAGACCATCCCCATTGCCTGGCCTTTCGCAGTTTGGGGTCTAGACATGGTGGGACCATTCAAAACAGCACGAGGTGGTTTAACTCACTTACTTGTCGCAGTGGACAAGTTCACCAAGTGGATAGAAGCAAGGCCAATCAAGAAGCTGAACGGTCCGACTGCCGTAACTTTCATCTCCGATATCACAATTCGGTACGGCATACCACACAACATCGTCACCGACAACGGCACAAATTTCGCCAAAGGCGCCTTGGCCCGTTTCTGCGCAACACAGGGCATCCGACTGGACCTAGCGTCTGTCACCCATCCGCAGTCAAACGGCCAAGTGGAGCGAGCAAACGGCCTCATCCTGTCCGGCATCAAGCCTCGGCTGATCGAGCCTCTGGAGCGCTCGGCTGGCTGCTGGCTCGACGAGCTGCCAGCCGTCCTCTGGAGTCTGCGCACAACTCCAAACAAGTCAACCGGCTTCACGCCCTTCTTCCTCGTCTATGGTGCTGAAGCCGTCATCCCAACGGACATACAGTTCAACTCCCCACGAGTCACCATGTACACCAAGGAGGAAGCAGAAGAAGCACGACAAGACGGTGTCGATCTGCTGGAAGAGGGCCGGCTGTTGACACTCAGCCGGTCCAACATCTACCAACAGAGCCTGCGCCGATACCACAATAGGAAGGTCAGGCCAAGATCTTTCCAAGAAGGCGACCTTGTGCTCCAGCTGATCCAGCGAACAGCCGGCCAGCACAAGCTGTCAGCGCCTTGGGAAGGCCCTTTCATCATCAGCAAAGTACTAGGCAATGATTCCTACTACCTGATTGACGCTCAGAAGCCCCGAGCATGCAAGAGGGACGACTCCGGCAAGGAGACAGAGCGGCCATGGAATGCAAATCTCCTCCGAAGATTTTACAGTTGATACAGTATGTACCATGCTACCTTTTGTATTAAAGTACTAAGACTTCGGGCCCCCAGAGACGAGCTCGGGGACTGCCCTCTTTTGTCTGTATGATAAAAATTACGACTGCGAGTATGTTACTCCTTTTTATGCCATTTGGCACCGGGCTCGACAAGTCGGCCCGGGGACTTGCCGCCTTGCACTATGAAATGCTTCCTGCACTCGGACAAGTAGTGTGTAAATGCCTAAACCGTCTCCTGTCAGAAGCCGCAGCTCGCAGAGCAACTGTACGGTGGGCAGTAGTAAGGTAGAATGGGCATTCGCATGAAAAATGGCTAAGGACTCAAAGCATAAAACATAGCTCAAGACAGCTTCTAGCCTTTTTCGCAAAACCGACTCTCGAATAGTCGGATTGCCGTCTTCTATCCAACTTGCTCAAAAAATCTTGAAAACGGCTAAGTACTTGCTTTCCCAAAGTAGCCAAGCACTTGATCCAGCGACAGTCCGCAGAGCGGCTGTCCGATTGGCAAGGCAGGCAACTAAGAGAAAGCGGCAAAGAAAAAAAGCCAAAAGAGCAATGAGCAAGAAAAGATAGAACTCAGATAAATATATTTACATAACATAGGCGCTTGGCCAAATTTTCGAGCAGAGGTTCAAAATACACCCCGCGGGTGGAATTGTGTGAATTAACAAGTTCTTCAAAGACTACTGAAGCAGACAAAACAAAGATACAGTGGCAGCATAGGAAGCAGCAGACGGATTCAGAGGGTCGGAGGAGGCGCCAGCACCAGGCGTCGGGGCGGCCGGCTGGCTAGTCTCGGCTTGATCGCCTCCGGCGGTAGTCGGGTCGGTCGCACGCGGCTCGTTGTTGGAGGCACGTTCGAGCTGAGGCTGGCCGTCTGCTCCGTCTTCTGGTGCCTCCGCCTCGCCTCCGTCCTCCGCCTCACCCTCTTCCTCGACGCTGGAGCCAATAACCTCCGCCGAGTCCTCGCCGTAGTCTGGGTTCATCCCAAACCACTCTGGCGGTACCTCCTCGCCGTCTTCAGACCACTCGGGGACGAAGATGCTGGTGTCGGTGTACTCAGCGATCGCCGCAGCACGCTTGACAAGGGCGTCTTCCGTGGCTGCGAGCTCCGGCTGGGCCTCCGACCGAAGGGTGGCCAGCCGGTCTAGGTCCAGCCCCGGATACCATGCCTTTGTCAGGACCCCGACTCAATGCCACATCGATCTAGCATGTAACACCTCATATCACTATGCGGCCTCACGCACAGTATTCCCACGGGTGTCGCCTTACATTTGCCCGGGACCGTTTGCGCCTTTTGGCACACGTATATGATAGTGTCGCTAGCATCCATATGATAAGGAGCCCGGGCTGACATGGCTAGTCGTAAACCCAAAGTGGCACAAACCTACAGGGATAGGCATCCATGACCTAGCATCGAACGTGTCGGTCATCAGCGAGTGAATCCAGGCAGTAGCACTGGGCTAGCAGGACTCCAGTGAACCGGGCTGTAGCGGCTAACAGGACTATGGTATTCATCGCGTGACATTTCCCCGAAGGGACAGACACAGGAATGAAGAAGGACACATGCCGGCCAGCCTAAGTGTTCCAGAGCAGTAGCAAGCTACCATGGCTCAGTGGAAACACTAGGAGACATTTCCCGGTAAGAGAGGCTACTAAGAATAAACAACTAGATAGTCAGATCCCACACATACCAAGCATTTCAATAACATACACACAATATGCTCGATATGTGCAAATACAACATGGCATCACAACATGACTCTATAACTCAAGTATTTTATTCAATAGGCTCTGAGGAGCGAGATATTACAAACATGGGTCCTACGACCCAACATTCAGAGCATACAAGTCAAAACACAAGCGGAAGCTATCATGTCTGAGTACAGACATCTATAAATGAAAAAGGCTGAGAAGCCCGACTATCTACCAAATCCTGCCGAGGCACAAGATCGTAGCTGAGGTAACAAGCTAAATGTCGAAGTCCATGTGGAACTACTAGTGAGACTGAAGTCTCTCTCTGCAAAAACATAAATTAAGCAACATGAGTACAAATGTACCCAGCAAGACTTACATCAGAACTAACTACATATGCATCATTATCAACAAAGGGGATGGTGGGGTTTAACTGCAGCAAGCCAGCTTTGACTCGGTGGCTATCCTAAACTACGACTGCAAGCAACTCTTTTGAGGTGGCACACACGAGTCCACATATTCACCAACCAATACACTACTATGGAACCGCTCCCATCTCCCTACGAGAACGCCATCCATAGCACTCACGCTTATTTTGCGTATTTTAGAGTATCCACTTTCACTTGTCTATGAACTGATATAAGCAACCCATAAGTCCTTTACCGCGGACACGGCTATTCGAATAGATGATGTTAACCCTGCAGGGGTGTACTTCTTCATACATGTTTCCACCACTTAGCGTCTGCACACGACATGTGCTCGGCAGACTTCAAGCGAAAGCCGACGTGGGTGTAGACCACGACCTACCTAAACACCTAAGTCTCTAGTCCAGGTTTATCGCCTATCCAGGTTCCATCCGTAGGGAGTCCGGCCGAGGTTTCCCATACAGCCCCGAACGATGTGTACAGGGTTCCCGAGATACCTAACGGGTATTCGGTACACCGTGCCACGTACCTACCGCATCACAGCCCACCCCTACGGTCAGCACTGTCCACGGCCTCCAGTAAGCTACAAACACCAGAAACTACTTGCAACTCCTGGACAGAGGACTAGGGTGAATAAGAAGTCGAGCGGGGTCATATTTCAGGGCCCAATGCATGGTAGTAGCTGAAATCATGGATCACAAACACAGAACTCAGTTCCTGAGGACGGCTTCAATGAGACAACCCACCATGTACTCCTACATGGCCTCTCACCGTTACCTTTTACCAAATCGTGTTCACACACTTAGCTCACACACAGTAGGACATGTTCACACACCTCTGGTTCATCCCCGATGAATCAGACCTGACTCAACTCTAAGCAGTAGCAGGCATGACAAACAAACATGAATGAGTAGGCACAACAGGGCTCAAACAACTCCTACTCATACTAGTGGGTTTCATCTATTTACTGTGGCAATGACAGGTCATGCAGAGGATAAAGGGGTTCAGCTACCGCAGCAAGTAACAAATGACTCGTTGTTGTCCTAATGCAGTAGAAGAGAGCAGGGCGAGAGAGTAGGATTGTATCGGAATGAACAAGGGGGGTTTTGCTTGCCTGGCACTTCTGAAGATAGCATTGAGTCTTCATCAGTGTCAACGATCACATCTTCGGTACAACGTCTACCGAGGGGGAACAACACCGGCAAACACAGAAGAAACACGATCAATGCAATGCACAATATGATGCATGCTATGACATGGCAATACGAATGTGTTTTGGGCTAATGCACCTAGCTATGATTTAAATGAAGTTGGTTTGAATACAAGATTCAAATTCCAACTCCATATATGGTTATTTAAATGCCCTTTATTTGTTTTGTCCAAAACAGAGGACAAAGATTGTTCAAACATGCATGAAAATGGTACAGATGGGTTCCTTGAATTTTTCTGATAATTTTACATATATAATTTGTTTGATTTGGAGTCACGGTTGAATTACTATGATTTTTAGAAGTTTTAGCTATTTTCTGAAATAAATAAATCGTTTAGATTTATTTAAAATCCAGAAAAGGGTTTACTGCGTCAGCATGACGTTGGCATGACATCAGCAGGTCAACAGGGGCTGGTCCTGGTCAAACCTGACCAGCGGGGTCCACACGTCAGTGACACAAGTGACTAACAGAGTTAATTAATTCTAACTAATCAAATTAATAGCCACGGGGCCCACTGTCAGTGTGAGCAGGGGTAATTAGTCCTAAACTAATCTTGTCAGGTGCAGGGCCCACGCGTGTTAATCCCAGGGAGGTCAAACCCCTGGTTAGTGGGGTCAAACCCGCCGGCGACTCGACGCCGACGAGGCCAGACACGGCGGCGAGGCTCGGATTTGGTCCTTCGTCGACTAAATCGACGGCGGAGATGCGCTACGCGTAGCTGGGGAGCTCGCGCATCGAGTGGTGGTGGCGGTTGGGCTCGGGATGGTCGGAAAAGACACCGGCGACGACGTTGGCGGCTGCCGGAGCTCGGACGAGCTCGGGGTCGTCGCTAGGAGGCACGGCAGGAGGAGCTGGTGGTGGCTACGGGCTACTGAGGTTGCGGTGAGCACGACGGTGGGCTCGGAAGCGAGCTGCGGTGGCTGTGGCCACGGCCACGCCATGGCCGGCGGCGAGAAGCTCTCGGCCGCGGTGGTTAGCACGGCTACAACAGCCTTACAGGGCAAAGGAGAGGGGAAATCGGTTCAGGGGCTCACGGTGATCATGCAGGAAGGGTCAGCGAGCTCGGGGAAGCACGAACGGCGGCGAATCGATGATGAGGTTGACGGCGGCCGAAGGTTGAAGATGAGCTTGAGGGCGACGCTGCAGGGCTTCCGGAGGGCCGTGGATCGGTGGGGAGGAAGAGGGGGTCGAGGCGGAGCTCCTGAGCCCAGCGGCAGGGTGAGGGGTGGCCGGTGGCCGCGGCGAACGGCGTCGGTGGTGAGGCTGCGTTCGGGCGAGTGAGAGAGCGAGACAGAGGAGGGAAACAAGGGAGAGGGAGAGAGCAAGGGGGTCCAGGGGGTCGGGGCGGCACCGAGGAGATGACGCGCGGCGTCGCGGTGGCCAGGCGACGCAGGCAGGCAGCCTGGTGGCATGGCGAGCTCGGGCGCGTGCGCTGTGTCCCTCCTCTACCTACTGGCACGAGGAGGAAGGCGACAGGGAGGAGGAGGTGGGCTGGGCTGCTGGAGGAGCTGGGCCAGGTAAGTGGCCTAGGTAAGTCCAGGTGGGTTCTCTCTCTCTTTCTTTCTCTTTTCTATTTTCTGCAATTGGTTTTGATTTGATTTAAAATATCAAATCATTTTTCTAAAACTTTCTGTAAATTGTATGTGAGCTCAGGAACTAGTCCAAGGTCACCGGCAACTTACAAAAATATTTGAACTTTATTTCTTATATAATAGAAATAAATTCAACTCAAATATGTCATTGGTTTAAGTCAAAGGCCCAAAAATAAATAATTCTGTGATTCCAAAAATATTGGTTTGAATTTTACCTCTTACCAATATTTTCACACAGTAACAGGAACATTTCTTTGGACTCATTTGATGAGATTTAAATGTTGGTTATTTTTAGAGGTCTTCTGAGGCTTTTGAAAATTCCTCAATTCAAATTTCATTTGAATTAAAACATGATGCTCACATGAGGGTCTAGCCTAGTGCATAACAGGACCAGGGATGTGACAACTCACCCCCACTAAACAAAAATCTCGTCCCGAGATTCAAGCATAGGGGAGGGTGAAGGGGGAACGCAAACTAGCACAATCTTCACGATCCAGGTTGCACTTCAAATGAACGTTGATTCGTTCACCATCATTGTCTCGAAGTCTTGCTCTGAGAACTCCAACTATCATGACAACGAGAGGAAGGAAAACCCCCAAAAGAATCGTTCTTCTCGAAGGTCGAACAACTCAGGATTAACTCACGGAATGAGACATAGCAACATCTCTTGAGCTGAGAGACGAAGCACACCTCTAGCGGAAAGGAGTGGAACAAATGACGGAGGTTTACCAGGTAGACTACAATTCCACACTTAAAAAGGTGGTAAACGATTGTCAACGTAGCGAGGAGTTGAGTTGCCATGATACCACAACGAGGCACCTTAGGGATGGTGACTCGTAGATATATCCCCTTAAGTGGCAAAAAGAATTACCTTTGATTCAGAGATCATTGAAACTCTTTAAACCAGCCTAAGGCAATTCTCGAGCGATCGTTTGGAGGGGGTCGGTAGAATGGCATACTCGGACTTGGATGATGTAGATTACCTTGTTGAAGACAACACAAGGGATGATTTTAGTAACTGGGGAGAAGCTCAACAGTAGAGAGTGAGTCCACTGTTTGAAAAGTTATAGCATAACCGAGGAAACTGAGAGCATCCCAGTTAGTGTCGATGATAACACCTAGCGCTTGTGCGTGCTCTCAAGAACTTGAGCATTTCCATATTCATCAGGGTTTTACCAACATCCGTGTCAAGGATCCTGGCAACACAACGTACTACCACAATGAATACTGACGGACGATGCGGATGCAAAAGAAGATAACACCTTCTCAGATTTCATCTTAGCGAGACCAAGGGGCAAATCTGGACAATCAACCGAGAGACATTTAGCACTCCGCTTCTAATGCTCTCCTTAATGTGCTAGCGTAATCAATTTATCGAAATGATTTGGTAACCAGACCATCAAGTAAAAAGGTCGGACTTCGGGAGCACAAAAATCCATAAGGAACAACTAGGGAGTAGATCCTACGAAATCCTTATGGGGAGGTGGCCAACTTCCTCAATCAAGATATTATAATAACATGTCTTCCGGCTGGGTGTGTTGGCCACGACATCCACTTTACCGGTTTCCGAGGGACCGATATTATAGTTCTTGGGAAATGTTCCAAACCATCATATTTGCTTGAGATTCAGATCTGGTTGGTGTCAGGATATTCCAGACTCATTGAGTCTAGGAAGAAAAACGAAAGTTTGCAACACAAATCGACGAGATGACGTTGCGAGATTCTCGGGGAATGAACTACGATAGTAAGCTCCAAAACATGAGCTGGTTCTGCTACAAACATGTGAACACGTTGTCCCAGACAAGCATGGCCACGTAGTAGTCTTATAATTAAACACTACCGAGTTCAGGTGGGGAACCATCATCGAGGATATTGAAGTCCTTGCATAAGGTATACTCTTAAGAAGGAACTTCTTCTCCTTGAACAAATCAATCGGTGGCTTGGTGTGCTCGGGACACCTATGGAATGAAGGTTGCAAGTCTCCAGACCACAGAATACTTCGCACGTGTGCATGACTGACTTGGGATGATTCCAGAGGAAGCAAAACTAACTTTCTCAAATTCACGGCGGCAACTTTCACCAAATGCACGTGTATAAGAGGAAATCACTCCTTTCATCAAACAAATACTTCATGAGCTAGCATGAAGAAAATGCTTTCAAAAGTTTCCAACACTAACTTGTTGTCCAACAAGATCATGGAGGAGATAAGGATGTTGTCAATGGGCTCAACAACAATTCATCTGGGTTTCCTTTTAAAGGAATTCCATTGTTAAGTGAACACGGTGATAGCATTGGTCAGACCCAAAAGATATAATGGTGTATGCTCGAGGGATCAACCACGAGTAAGACAACATTACGAATATCGTTGGTTCTGGTCTGATTAGATGATAGCCCATACTCCAATCAAAGGTTGGATAAAAATGATAGGTCCATTAACTGATCACGAGGTTCGGTCGATGAAAATATCAACTTTCTTCAACACACATACAAGACATCCCTTGTAATGAACTATATCGGACAAGCTTCTATCTTCCAACTCTCCAAGTTGATGCATAGCTTAACCAACTAGCTCAGGGGTATCCAACACGGATTCTTGGAGAAAGGGTGGTTTACAGGATAAACCAACTTGATCACGAGCTCAACATAACAGTCAGGTGACAACCTGGTGATACTTTCGAGAAGATATTCGGAAAATCACGAACCACCGATATGTTACTAAGATCGAGAACAATCTTGCTTTTCAGGGCAAGACGATATGATCAAATGAGCGAGGACTTGACAAAATCCTAACTCATCAATCGAAATGTGCACCAGGAAGATGGACAAGGTAGCACGATCAATCTTAGAATGATGATTCAAGAACCAACACGCTAAGAATGAGGTTATCGTCCATTTAACTACCAAGCAACAAGTTTGCTAGGAGTATTGATTTCACACATCACGATTCACTTGTCGACATTCTGGTTATAACAACACGGGAACCGAGAAATGAATAATGATGCAGAGAAGTATCACTGCACCAAGAATTCATAGGATGGTGTGCAATTCCCATGATAATCTTAATATAAAGATGGTAACACTCCAGGGTGGAACAGAACAAAAACTGTATTAGTATTTTGATCTGCGGAGTACAATTGCTAAGACCCAATCCTGGGTATGGATGAGGTACTGGAGTTTGTTTCTCCTAGTCATTCCGGAATAGAATGGCTTGACGGACCACAAGAGTAATAGGTATCGATGAACGAATGCACGCATACTCTTGACTATCAAATGATAGACGAGTGTCAGAAGACAACTAAAGCGGGACAACTCAAAGGAACATACGGTTTTCTGAGTTGTGGATGCATAGATTAGTATGTTGAACCAAGTTCAACAAAAATTTTCCGGATAACCCATGCAGAAAAGTTGAACTAGCAGAGTCGCAATATAGAATAGAAAACCCATTGATAGCACTCCTGTTATGATCTTTTGATCCAACAAACTACTGCCATAAGTGGTTCATAGTATTTGGAAGAAGGAAAATACCATGGACCTCGAGGACTAATGCAAAAGTTACTAATTTCCTAAAGGAACTAGCAATACTATCAACATGAGGTAAATGGGGTGAATCTCGGGTTCAGAACCCAGAAATAGAATGCCTACTAACTAAATGGCATCACGGGATGCTTTCGATAATGACGGCCAGAATCATCACACTGGAAACACAGATCATGGCTAGACCACTAGATGATCCCCTAAGCACTTAGGGTCATAATTATTAACTCCAACATATATGTCGAGGCAATAAAGTACCTCAACTCACTAATTTGTGTGATTAATCTGACCAAAAGGACATCGGGAATGGGAAGAAGGGGTTTGCAAATGCATCAGACTGTTTAGAAACCTGGGATGACTCGGACAGCATAACGGCTATAAATGCTCAAAAAGATTTGAGACATGCTACAAAAATGGTGGCATAGCCACTCAGAAGCACAATACCAAGGTTTCGAGATCAACAGCTAACATACAGAAGTCGTAGGAACTGAACTCAAGCTTAAATCCAACAATCTTATAAGTCTACGGATTAGTAACACGTGATCCTGATAGAAAGAAGAGAAAGCCTAGTTCCTTAACCCCGTAGGAAAGATAAGATGACTCAGATCAGAAGGGCATAAGGTATAAGGAGTAAAAAGAGCCTTATGTTCCATCCCACAATCAATTCCCTTATATAACTAAAGAATTTCTAGACTCAACTTCGACTAGTTTGGCTTGGTAATCCTACAGGCAGTCAAGCTCTGATACCAAAGCTGTCAGGACCCCGACTCAATGCCACATCGATCTAGCATGTAACACCTCATATCACTTTGCGGCCTCACGCATGGTATTCCCACGGGTGTCGCCTTACCTTTGCCCGGGACCGTTTGCGCCTTTTGGCACACGTATATGATAGTGTCGCTAGCATCCATATGATAAGGAGCCCGGGCTGACATGGCTAGTCGTAAACCCAAAGTGGCACAAACCTACAGGGATAGGCATCCATGACCCAGCATCGAACGTGTCGGTCATCAGCGAGTGAATCCAGGCTGTAGCACTGGGCTAGCAGGACTCCGGTGAACCGGGCTGTAGCGGCTAACAGGACTCTGGTATTCATCGCGTGACATTTCCCCGAAGGGACAGACACAGGAACGAAGAAGGACACATGCCGGCCAGCCTAAGTGTTCCGGAGCAGTAGCAAGCTACCATGGCTCAGTGGAAACACTAGGAGACATTTCCCGGTAAGAGAGGCTACTAAGAATAAACAACTAGATAGTCAGATCCCACACATACCAAGCATTTCAATAACATACACACAATATGCTCGATATGTGCAAATACAACATGGCATCACAACATGACTCTATAACTCAAGTATTTTATTCAATAGGCTCTGAGGAGCGAGATATTACAAACATGGGTCCTACGACCCAACATTCAAAGCATACAAGTCAAAACACAAGCGGAAGCTATCATGTCTGAGTACAGACATCTATAAATGAAAAAGGCTGAGAAGCCTGACTATCTACCAAATCCTACCGAGGCACAAGATCGTAGCTGAGGTAACAAGCTAAACGTCGAAGTCCACGTGGAACTACTAGTGAGACTGAAGTCTCTCTCTGCAAAAACATAAATTAAGCAACGTGAGTACAAATGTACCCAGCAAGACTTACATCAGAACTAACTACATATGCATCATTATCAACAAAGGGGATGGTGGGGTTTAACTGCAGCAAGCCAGCTTTGACTCGGTGGCTATCCTAAACTACGACTGCAAGCAACTCCTTTGAGGTGGCGCACATGAGTCCACATATTCACCAAATAATACACTACTATGGAACCGCTCCCGTCTCCCTACGAGAACGCCATCCATAGCACTCACGCTTATTTTGCGTATTTTAGAGTATCCACTTTCACTTGTCTATGAACTGATATAAGCAACCCAGAAGTCCTTTACCGCGGACACGGCTATTCGAATAGATGATGTTAACCCTGCAGGGGTGTACTTCTTCATACATGTTTCCACCACTTAGCGTCTGCACACGACATGTGCTCGGCAGACTTCAAGCGAAAGCCGACGTGGGTGTAGACCACGACCTACCTAAACACCTAAGTCTCTAGTCCAGGTTTATCGCCTATCCAGGTTCCATCCGCAGGGAGTCCGGTCGAGGTTTCCCATACGGCCCCGAACGATGTGTACAGGGTTCCCGAGATACCTAACGGGTATTCGGTACACCGTGCCACGTACCTACCGCATCACAGCCCACCCCTACAGTCAGCGCTGTCCACGGCCTCCAGTAAGCTACAAACACCAGAAACTACTTGCAACTCCTGGACAGAGGACTAGGGTGAATAAGAAGTCGAGCGGGGTCATATTTCAGGGCCCAATGCATGGTAGTAGCTGAAATCATGGATCACAAACACAGAACTCAGTTCCTGAGGACGGCTTCAATGAGACAACCCACCATGTACTCCTACATGGCCTCTCACCGTTACCTTTTACCAAATCGTGTTCACACACTTAGCTCACACACAGTAGGACATGTTCACACACCTCTGATTCATCCCCGATGAATCAGACCTGACTCAACTCTAAGCAGTAGCAGGCATGACAAACAAACATGAATGAGTAGGCACAACAGGGCTCAAACAACTCCTACTCATACTAGTGGGTTTCATCTATTTACTGTGGCAATGACAGGTCATGCAGAGGATAAAGGGGTTCAACTACCGCAACAAGTAACAAATGACTCGTTGTTGTCCTAATGCAGTAAAAGAGAGCAGGGCGAGAGAGTAGGATTGTATCGGAATGAACAAGGGGGGTTTTGCTTGCCTGGCACTTCTGAAGATAGCATTGAGTCTTCATCAGTGTCAACGATCACATCGCCGGTACAACGTCTACCGAGGGGGAACAACACCGGCAAACACAGAAGAAACACGATCAATGCAATGCACAATATGATGCATGCTATGACATGGCAATACGAATGTGTTTTGGGCTAATGCACCTAGCTAAGATTTAAATGAAGTTGGTTTGAATACAAGATTCAAATTCCAACTCCATATATGGTTATTTAAATGCCCTTTATTTGTTTTGTCCAAAACAGAGGACGGACATTGTTCAAACATGCACGAAAATGGTACAGATGGGTTCCTTGAATTTTTCTGATAATTTTACATATATAATTTGTTTGATTTGGAGTCACGGTTGAGTTACTATGATTTTTAGAAGTTTTAGCTATTTTCTGAAATAAATAAATCGTTTAGATTTATTTAAAATCCAGAAAAGGGTTTACTGCGTCAGCATGATGTTGGCATGACATCAGCAGGTCAACAGGGGCTGGTCCGGGTCAAACCTGACCAGCGGGGTCCACACGTCAGTGACACAAGTGACTAACAGAGTTAATTAATTCTAACTAATCAAATTAATAGCCACGGGGCCCACTGTTAGTGTCAGCAGGGGTAATTAGTCCTAAACTAATCTAGTCAGGTGCAGGGCCCACGCGTGTTAATCCCAGGGAGGTCAAACCCCTGGTCAGCGGGGTCAAACCCGCCGGCGACTCGACGCCGGCGAGGCCAGACACGGCGGCGAGGCTCGGATTTGGTCCTCCGTCGACCAAATCGACGGCGGAGATGCGCTACGCGTAGCTGGGGAGCTCGCGCATCGAGTGGTGGTGGCGGTTGGGCTCGGGATGGTCGGAAAAGACACTGGCGATGACGTTGGCGGCTGCCGGAGCTCGGACGAGCTCGGGGTCGTCGCTAAGAGGCACGGCAGGAGGAGCTGGTGGTGGCTACGGGCTACTGAGGGTGCGGTGAGCACGACGGTGGGCTCGAAAGCGAGCTGCGGTGGCTGTGGCCACGGCCACGCCATGGCCGGCGGCGAGAAGCTCTCGGCCGCGGTGGTTAGCATGGCTACAGCGGCCTTACAGGGCAAAGGAGAGGGGAAATCGGTTCAAGGGTTCATGGTGATCATGCAGGAAGGGTCAGCGAGCTCGGGGAAGCACGAACGGTGGCGAATCGATGATGAGGTTGACGGCGGCCGAAGGTTGAAGATGAGCTTGAGGGCGACGCTGCAGGGCTTCCGGAGGGCCGTGGATCGGTGGGGAGGAAGAGGGGGTCGAGGCGGAGCTCCTGAGCCCAGCGGCAGGGCGAGGGGTGGCCGGTGGCCGCGGCGAACGGCGTCGGTGGCGAGGGCTGCGTTCGGGCGAGTGAGAGAGCGAGACAGAGGAGGGAAACGAGGGAGAGGGAGAGAGCAAGGGGGTCCAGGGGGTCGGGGCGGCGCCGAGGAGATGACGCGCGGCGTCGCGGTGGCTAGGCGACGCAGGCAGGCAGCCTGGTGGCGTGGCGAGCTCGGGCGCGTGCGCCGTGTCCCTCCTCTGCCTACTGGCACGAGGAGGAAGGCGACAGGGAGGAGGAGGTGGGCTGGGCTGCTGGAGGAGCTGGGCCAGGTAAGTGGCCCAGGTAAGTCCAGGTGGGTTCTCTCTCTCTTTCTTTCTCTTTTCTATTTTCTGCAATTGGTTTTGATTTGATTTAAAATATCAAATCATTTTTCTAAAACTTTCTGTAAATTGTATGTGAGCTCAGGAACTAGTCCAAGGTCACAGGCAACTTACAAAAATATTTGAACTTTATTTCTTATATAATAGAAATAAATTCAACTCAAATATGTCATTGGTTTAAGTCAAAGGCCCAAAAATAAATAATTCTATGATTCCAAAAATATTGGTTTGAATTTTACCTCTTACCAATATTTTCACAGAGTAACAGGAACATTTCTTTGGACTCATTTGATGAGATTTAAATGTTGGTTATTTTTAGAGGTCTTCAGAGGCTTTTGAAAATTCCTCAATTCAAATTTCATTTGAATTAAAACATGATGCTCACATGAGGGTCTAGCCTAGTGCATAACAGGACCAGGGATGTGACAGCCTTGACAAACTCCAAGGCCCGGCGCGCTCCAGCTCAGGCCGAAGAGCCCTTCCAGGCCTCAAGACGACCAGCCGCGACCTCCAGCCAGTCGGCCGTCAGGCTGGGGGTGCGCGGAGCCTGCATATCCGGCCACAGGGCGGCAATCGCCTGGGCACCGACACACTGAAGCCGGCGCAGCATCCGGTGAGCCGGCCGAAGGCGAGCCTCGATGCTCAAAATGTGCTCGTCAAGAGTTCAGGGGGCGTCGGTGGCAATCTCTGCACCCTCCGCCCTCCGACCTTCACGGTCAGCCTCGATGGCTTGGATAGCGGCCTGCGACTGCCCAGGGAAGAAGTCTGCAAAGACAGGAAGAAACGAAGAAGCAAGTCAAAAACCAGGAGTCGGCACGACTTAAATCGGCAGCTCGAACAAGGAAAATAAAGAAAATCACCATCAATGATGTCTTCAATCTCGTGGAAGCCGGAGGACAGCAGCGCCTCCTTGTCAGACCAGGAGGAGCGCTCGCTAGCGAACTCGGCCAGGAGGGCGGTTTCTGTCTCCTCCGCCTTCCTCTGCGTCTTCACAAGCAGCTCCTTCTGCTCCGCCAATTGAGTGGCTAACAGATCGCGCTCCGTGGCGAGCTTGCTGCACTCCTCCTCTTTGGTGCGCAAAGCGGAGTTGGCGTCACTCAGCTGCTGATGAAGAGCAGCGTTGGCCCCTGAGAACAAGAAAGAAAGAAGGCGTCAAGTCATCAGTAAAGAAGGTCGCCGGGGAGATCCGGCCCGACTGCTCAGCAGTCGGCCCGAATCTCGGGGACTACAGCCCGCGGGTGCGCCAGCGCGCCCCCGCGAAGAAGGAAAAGGACTCACTCCGGCTCTCTGACAGATCGGCGGTCCGGTTGCCCAGCTCTTCAACGTTATGGTTGAAGGCAGTGACGCGGAGGTTGTGGTAATCCTGCGACGAACGTTTCAGACAAAAAGTTAATACCCAAAGTTCATCAGTTGGAGTTCCGGGCTGCCTGCTCAGCAGCCAGCCCGAAACTCGGGGACCACACCCAGTGGGTGCGCCGGCGTGCCCCCACAGAGAGGAACAAGAAAAACAAAGACCAAAGGGAAAAAACATACCCGGACGGCTGCCCGCGACGCCAGGAATGCCTTGGTGCAACTCTGGAGAGCGTCGCCCTCAGCGCGAAGCTTCGCCTGGATGTCCAGGAGCGCCTGGTTCAGCGGCCCTGTGCCGCCTCCTCGCACCCACCCAATGGGCGCGGCGCTCGTCGCTTCGGCATCTGGGATCGCCGAGCTGGCGGTGCCGGCTTCCAGGGGCGGGGTGCCGAAGTCGCCTTCTCCAGACGGTGGCGCGTTGGTAAGCCGACTTGGAGGAGTAGCCTCGCCACGGCCTCATCTTCGGTCAGCAGCACCAGAGGGTCCGCTCGCTGCTTGCCTTGCGCACCTTCAGACGGCAGGGGAGGCGGCGGCGAAACGTTCATGTCCGGTGTAGAGGGGTCGCCGCCTTCCCTCTCCACGACGGGGTTCTCCCCGCCGGCCTCCCCAGTCTGCCCCGTGAACTCCGGAGGCGGTGGCGCAGAGTTCAACAGGGTGACGAACACCGCCGCCTGGCGTCGTGCGGCTTCCTCAGCCTGCCGCTTCGTCACAGCGGCGGCTTTGGCCTCCACCAGTTTTTTCTTGGCGGAGGCCTCCGCCCTGTCGGCCTCCGCCTTCTCCAGGCGGAGGGCCTCTTCTTCGTTGCGCTTCTCCTGCGCATTCCACTCCGTCGCCTCCCGGAGGTCAGCAGCAGGGTCAATCCGCCGAGTGGTGGCAGCCGTCTCCGCTGACCCCATGACGGAGGTGGCGGTGACCCTCTCAAGAGTGAGGGGAGCCCTGAAGCAAGAGGAGCAACCAAAGACTCAGAAAAGTCACAAAGAAAGAATAAAACTTTGAAGGCAGAATACTCACGCGGAGACCAATGGCGGCTTCTTCACTTCCTTATGGAAGCGGATGGCCTTCGCAGCCGCCTCGTCCCGCCGAGTCGCCGCAGCCGAGCCCTTGGGCTTCTTTGGCCGACTGCCGAACAAGGTCGGCACGGCCCTGCGCTTCTTCCCGCCGCCTGGAGCGCCCGGCGCGGCAGAAGAGCCCGCACTAGGCTGGCTGGCTCCTGGCCGACGGCGAGGGGCGACTTCTCCGTCGGCGTCGTCGTCAGGCCAGTCGGCGAAAGTGGCCAAGGGCCTGAAGTCGCCTGCTGTTCCTCCTCCTCCCTCGGCGTCGTCTTCCAGAGCCGCCGCCCCTAGATCGGGGTCGTCGACGTTGCTATCTGCCCGGTCGGCGAGGAACTCGCGGGCCGGCCCCGAGGTGCCGGCTGGTGGGTCGAGAAGGGGATTCTAACCAAAGCCGACTGGTCAAAACAAAACTCGGCAAGAAAGAAGACAATCCAAAGAAAGACAGGAAATGCGACTCACCACGGGCGGGGGGTTGGCGCGGGAGTACGGCTCCTTGCCGAACGGCCAATCCTCCAGGAGCCTGCTGTCCGAGAGGTAGTTCACCATGAAGGCCACCTCTTCGTGAGGCATGTCCTTGGTGCACATCTAACTCGGGTCGCGTGCCCGCTCATCTGGCATATCATATGGGGGCGGCCTTGGAGTGGGAGAACTCGGCCGAAACGAAGGCGGCCAGCAGGTCCGGACCAGTCAGACCCTCCGACTGCGTCAGCACTCGAAGTCGCGTGATGGCGCCGGCTCCCGCAGGCGTCAGCGACTTGGCCCGGTACGACCAGTTGGGAAGTCGCCCAGCCGGCGGGCCGGTTTCGAAAGCCGGCAGGTTGACCCAGTCCCCTCTCGCGGAGGCGTTCTTGATGTAGAAGTAGGATCTCTGCCACATCTTCACCGACTTGATCTGCGAGATGGAGGGGACGGGATTGTCGGCTCCCGACCTTCGCACGACGATGAAAGCGCCGCACTGAGCCGGCATGCCCGCAGCCTGGGTGTCGAGCTTGGAGAAGAAGAACTCCCCCCAGATCTCGAGGGTGGGGAGGACTCCGAGGAAGCCTTCGCACATGGCCACAAAGGCGCATAGCAGCACCACTGCGTTGGGGGTGAGGTGGTGCGGCTGGAGGCCGTAGAACTCCAGGAAGGATCGGAAGAAACTACTCGCCGGCAGCCCCAACCCGCGCAGGCAATGCGAGCGGAAGATAACCCGCTCACCCTCCTGTGGCGCGGGGGAAATCTCCCCCTTCAGTGCAAGACGCACCTGCACATGATCCTCGCTGGGGAGCCAACAAGTCCGGCGGAGGAACTCGATGTGGTCTTCATGAACTTCGGAGCCGTCCCAGGTGCCGGAGCGCACTGGGGGAGGCGCGGCGGCGGAGGAAGAACTCATCGCGAGCTGTCGCCGCAGCGTTCGCCGGACCTTGGGCGCGCGGCGGAGCGAAGAAGAAGAGGAAGGAGGAGAGCGAGGAGCAGCAAGAAGGAAGAGAACGAGGAGTAGTGGGAAGGAAGGGCGTGCGTGCCCCCCTCTTCCCCCTACTTATAGCCTCGTGGGCTGCGAAGCTGAGGGGGTGGACGTGGGGATTTACTGCGCCCACGACCCCACGGCCCCCACGATCCACGATAAAGTTACTGCTCGCAGTAACTCCACGGGAATCCCAACCGTCCACCAGGGCCGCAGCGGATCCGCTCGGGCGCCGAGGCGCGGTAGTGGCGGGCCCCGCCTATGGGCCTATCTCATCGCGCACGTAGGCTGGCAGGACGGCCTAGCAACATGCCATCGCGTGACAGGCCTAGAACGGGCGGCGGCCTGGAGGCTTAGCTAGCACGCCACTTAAATCCCGCCGCGACGTTCGAAATACTGAGCGAGTCGGAATTGAGTGAGTCTGAGTTGAGCAAGTCCGACTCCTTCTAGTCGGCCCGGCAGAAGTCAATCAAAGACCATATGTTGAGTACCCGGAAAGAGAAACTGCTGAGGCTTCTCGGTCGATCGTCCGCGGCGCCTCACCAGCTTTGGGGACTACTATTGGAGTAATGGGCCACGGGTAGGCCAACCCGAGCCCCAGAACCTTTCAAGACATCGGGGCAGGCTGCGCCCCTTAAGACCCCAGGACGAAGAGCCGCCTCCTGAGGAGTCGACGGCAAGGCGGCCGACTGCCCGCTCACGGCCGAGTCCCAGGGGTGACTTCCAGAGAAGCCGGCTTTGGGGAGTCGGCCTGCGATTCCAACAAACCCCATGACCTCATCAAAGGGGATGAGGCAGGGGCGTGGCTACAGCGAAGCCCACCCCCGCCCCTCACCAAGGGCAGGCATGGTCACAGCACGCCGTACCCCGGAAGATCTCCGTGCGGCATGGCACTGTTGCCATGCCGGCCCTGACATCAGCACCGCAGAGCCGAATCCTGCACCCATGATGGCTTGTCTGTACGGCCTAGAGGTAGCATGCCCCACCAGTCAGTGAGATCTTGGGAGACGGCAGGGGAACCACCAGTCGGACCCGTCAGGAGTCGGCCGAGCCCACCCCCGGGGCCCACGCGCCATTAATCAAGATGTGATGGGGAGTGGCAACAGTGATCGCCCACCAGGCGGCGGGGCTGTTGCCACGACCTCATGATCAAGCCCGCGTCATCAGAAGCACGACTACAGTAATCAGCAGCCGGCAAGACCCGCCCGCGGCGGACGCGGCCTGTCGGCTTCGTTCCAGGCCAGTCGGCGGGGCCCGCCAGTCGGCGGGCCCCAGCGGTCGGCAGAGAAGACGGAGGCTAGAGGCACTGACGGCTGGGCCCGCGTCCAGCCGGATTACCATTGTACCCCTGGGGGGTAGTCCTATATAAACCCCCCAGGGCACCCATGCAAAGGGTTGGAACCGATTAGCTCTAGACCAGATCATATAGAAGGGAGAGAGCTAGCCTTGCCCTCTCCTACCTCCAAGAAACAACTCAAGGAGCAACCATGTAAACACTTGGCCATAGTGATCATGCGGAGACCCCGCAGAGCAGCAGTAGGGGTATTATCTCCTCGGAGAGCCCTGAAGCTGGGTAAGATTCGCCGGCGTGCATGTCTTCGCCTCATCCCGTTTCCAGGCACCGGCGACGTTCTACTCGCCCCCACCATGATAAGCCATCCTTTGGCATATGTCGCACCAAACCCCCGACACCGGCGGTGGTTTTTGAATGGAAGAGGAGAGGAGCAGCGCTGGTTTGGTTTAGAACGGGAGAGGAGCGACACTAGTTTTCGATTGGAACAGGAGAGGAGGGCGGTGGTTTTGAAATGGAAGAGGAGAGGAGTGACGCTAGATTAAGATTGGAAATGAGAGGAGAGGCGGTGGTTTAAGAGGAGAAGAGCGGAAGAGCGGCGCTGGTCTTGGAAGTTTTTTTTTGTTTTGCGTATTTTGGGTCAAAGTTTGACCACGTACTGTATTTGACCAGCAAAATGTGAATGCATGTCACCAAAAATTGTATCATTTGGTTCGTATCTGAATGTACTTTCAAATTATATTATTTTTGCAACGTATAACATATATTTTATTTGCGAAAACCATGGTCAATTATGACCCAGAATAAAAGGGAGACTAGTTAATGTGGGGTCGCTTTCTTAATTGAAGGGTAAATTGATTTTGATTTTGATCTAGTCACAGCGCGCCGGCCCTCTCGTCCAATCCTAAATCGCCGCCGCACGCTCCTCTTCCTCTTATCCATTACAAAACCACCTCCTCTCCTCTCCATCATCTCCATTCCAAAACCACCGTCTCGCCTCTCCCTCTTCTCCATTGCAAAACCACCTCCTCTCTCCTTGGACCAGGATCCCCTGACGTAGCCCATCCTGCCATTGAGACACTGACACATGGGTCCCACCAAGCACGAGGCCCACCTGTCAGCGACCAAAAGGTAGGGGAACCTCTCCTCTCCATCATCTCCATTCCAAACCCACCGTCTCGCCTCTCCCTCTTCTCTATTGCAATACCACCGTCTCTCCTCCCATATTCCAAAGCTAGCACCGGACCACTCAGAAGGACATCTATGGAGGGGATGCAGCAGCGAATCTGGCAGATCGCTGGCGGGGACCAGGCAAAGTTAGCCAGGTTGAAGGAGATCCTTACTTGGTTTGACAATGAGTGGGAGATTTCAAGGACGGTGAGGGCCATGTGGCAATGTATGCGAAAGAGCGAGACGACGGTGATGAGGGCGGCGATGTACTCCTCGGCGGCAGTCACGCCGCAGTCCTTCGAGTTCATCGAGTATCTCCTCTGGGTGATGGAGCAGAGAGATTCACCCGAGGCGAAAGTTAGGCGGAGGTGGTGGGCGTACAGGTCGAAGGTCAAGCACCCAGAGGATAACGAATCGATCGAGTACGGTGTGCCGTTCGTGAGGGTGCAGAGCCAGCCGGAGCCACAAGAGTATTCGTTCTCCCACCGCAAGAGGAGGACGGATGGTGCAGCGTCGCTTCCCCGCCGTTCTCCACGGTTCCCTCGACGCTCGCCTCGTTTCAACGGCGTCGGTAGAGTACTACACCAATCACCCTAAAATAGCTCTGGACCTTTGGATCAAAGTTGTGACACTATGTACAAATAAAGAAAAATAGATTGGTGCTTCTTTCAGAAAAGAGTACACCCCTAGAAAACTGCCAATATAAGCTACTAGTATTTTTTTAAGTCTAAGCTACTAGTATTTGGTTAGAGGATTTGCTGCCGAGAAAGATCCATCCACAGTGAGCGCCACACATCCCACTGATGGTGGTGGCTGCCAATGCTTAGATGGAGCAGGGTTGGTGTCGTTAATTTTTACTTGGCACCTCACACTCTGCATATATGACGGTTCCATCCGTACATTTGTGCAGTTCCACCAAAATGCAGCTGAATAACCCTGTTTGCACAGATAATGAAAAGGCGTGATTAGATTATAGTGGCAGTAGTTGATGTAACATACCCTAATAAACAGAAGAAAATATTACATGATACTGGAAATCGACCCAAGTCTCCCCGATACACCTTCTACCAGTGATGAACATCAGTGTACAGCGGTAGTACAAGCACTAGTAGAAGAGGGCCTTTAGTCCCGGTTCTGGAACCGGGACTAAAGGGTCGGTACTAAAGCCTCCCCCTTTAGTCTCGGTTCTTATACGAACCGGGACTAAAGGCCCTCCACGTGGCCGCTGCCTGGAGGTCCACCTTTAGTCCTGGTTGGTAACACCAACCGGTACTAAAGGAAATTTTATGATTTTTTTTGAATTTTTTTTATTTTCAAATTTCTGAATTATTTTAACCTCTAATCTCTAATCACCCCTCATCACTGCTCAATTTAACCTTTAATCTCTAATCACCCCTCATCATTCCAAATCATTTAACTTCTCGAACGATCACCCATCCTCTCACTACTCCAGCCTGAGCACGCTTAACTTCCGGGTTCTATTCTCCCTCGTTTCCAAGTCTGCACTTGTTGTTTTCCTGACAATAGTAAGATGTCAATCCTATTAACCCTCAGGAATTTAGCTTGAGCATGTAGTCACACATTTCACTGTTTGAGTTTGAAACTATTGTTCTAAAAAACAATAATTATTTAGTAACACTAATATTTCTTGAATAAGTAGTTTGACCACAGTTTGACCATAGTTTGACCAGATTTGACCAAAATTCAAAAAACTGAAATAATTATTTAGTAACACTAACATTTCTTGAATAAGTAGTTTGACCATTGTTTGACCACTGTTTGACCACAGTTTGACCATATTTGACCAAAATTCAAAAAAACTGAAATAATTATTTAGTAACACTAATATTCTTGAATAATTATTTAGTAACACTAATACTTCTTAAATAAGTAGTTTGACCATAGTTTGACCAGATTTAACAAAAATTCCAAAAAAAACTGAAATTTGAGCATAACTTTTTTTCCTCTTAGAATTTGAGGATTCTAAAAATTTGCAAACAGGTCGTAGGCGGTCAAAATCGGAAGCGGATTTTCGTTCTGAACATTTCGATATATTATACGTTTTTTCCGACATCGTATGCAAAAGCTATAGCCGTTTTACATTTTCCCTACATTTTTTGCAAAACATGTCCAAATTTAAGTTTTTAAATTTTCCTAACTAGTAGATGTAGTAATATAACTACCTCTCGAAGGATTTTATTTTTTGAAGTTTTTATCATTTTCTTTTGATTTTTCGAAACAAAAAAGGCGATCCACTAGGGGGGTAGAGTTTGAAAATGGGACCTTTAGTCCCGGTTTGAGACACAAACCGGGACTAAAGGGCATTGCACCCTTTAGTCCCGGTTTGTGTCTCAAACCGGGACTAAAGGTCTAATCTTTAGTCCGGGTTTGAGACACAAACCGGGACTAAAGGGCATCACACCCTTTAGTCTCGCTTCGTGCCTCAAACCGGGACTAAAGGGCTCAGGTGAACCGGGACTAATGCCTTAGCCGCACGAACTGGGACCAATGCTCACATTAGTCCCGGTTCGTGACTGAATCGGGACTAATGGGCTCACCCAGCCTGGACCTTTGCCCCCTTTTCTACTAGTGAAGGAGGGGCCTTGAGACATTTAAATCTCTATTTTTGTGCATATCAACTAAAATTAAGCACCCCAGTTTGCAGAAACGCTTAAACATTAACAATGGGACTAGTTGATGAAACATACAATAACAAAGAGAAGCACTTTCTTTATCTACATTGGAAATGAAATGATAGAGAGGACACTCGCTCTATTTTAACTGTATTATTACTTCATTTTATCAGTGACACTAGCGTCGCAAGGATGAAGGCCGTGGGTGCTTAGACTGGGATGCTGGAGCCGGCTCTTTCAGTCCCTATCTTCCCCCTGATGTTTCGGTGGTAACATTTGGGTTGTAATCCAAACTTGGTCGAGCTGGTGATGCGTCCCCCTACCTGCCTACCTTATGTGGCGAACTTGTCTCCTGCTAGTACTCGGTCCGTTCTAGTAGTAGTTGCATAACTGCCTGTTTACACTAAGATGTTGTCGGATAATGGTTCTCTATGGTTGGGTTTCTTTAATGGAATCGGAGGGAACCCCCTCTTTCGATATATAAAAAAATAGTGGCACTAGCGGTGCCAAAACATTGCCTTAAATTAATAGTGCCACTAGATTAAGGTGCAAAATAATAACATTACTGCTTTATCATGGCAGTGCCAAAACAGTAGCACAAGAGCAGGATCAACATGCAGGATCTTTGGCAAATGGTCAGACCAAAAAGGAACATACCTCGTGATGGTAACCATATCTGCAGTCAATGCCATCGTACAAGGGATGACACCAGTCACCAACATGGATGATTCAATTCATGGGACCTTTTGGCGTAGTTCACCTAAAATGAAGCAATGTCTAATGAGCTAGCAGCTTCTTCTTCTTTTTTTAAGAAAAGGGCTCCAGCCCTGATTCCATTTCCATCAGAAAATGAAACCCACAGAGCTTCTTCATTAGTTGCAATAAAATTGAGCAACATCAAGGTTGGTCGTGAAGCTCCTGGAGAGTAGGCAGACCAGGACAGTTGCATCTCTAACGAAAAGAAGCAACTTATCTTAACGGGAAATTTAGCAGGACATGAAAAAAGTGCCATTGATTCATATTACTGGAGGCATTACATTGAAAACAACATTGGTTTAACGTGTCCTTACTTTTAACAGTGCGACTGCTACATTTTACCAGTGGCATTACATAAGAGCGACTCAGGGCAACAAACATCAGAAGAGGATATCTGGGTTGGTCCCATTTTTGTTCGATATATAGCCACCTTATACTATGTGAGGCTAGCAAATCTAGTGCTGGACTTACTCTGTTGACTTGTCCCCCAGTCCCCACTTTCTTCCCTTTTTCAACCAATAGACGGGTTTATATTGAGTTAGTACCGCGTTCCCCTTATTTCCCTATTAGACCTAGAGACCAGTTGGATAGATAGTCTTTGCTACTTTTCGCCCCCATTATTTCCTCTTTCGACCAAGTCCTAGATTCAGGTAACAAATCTTCCCCCACCCCACCCCCTTTCTTCCTTGTTTGAACCAAATACTACTAGATTCGAGTGCATGAACTAGTTTTACCTCTTAACAGTAAAAAATTAGGTGGTTTTCGAATAGCCGATCGATCCTATCTACACGAGGGGGCTTGAGAAATAGTAAAAGTTACAAATGTAGCGACGTCAGGAGCTCAAGAAGTAGAGCAAGGCCGGTTTCGAAGGAAGTTATACCTGAGGGTCACTTGGATGTCGCTAGGTGGGCGGTGGGAGGCCGAATCTTCCCACACTACGGCAGCGAGGAAGAAGGGGTGGGAGGCCCTCCCTCGCCAGCGATGCTTGAGAAAGAATGGCAAGGCACGCTGATCGGGACGCGCTGGCAGTGGGTAAGAGCCGTCGCCGAGGACGATCGCGTGAATGTTGCACCTTCTCACCTTCCTCGGCGGAGAGGATCCGGCTGGATCTGTGACCAGCGGTGAGTAGAGAGAGAGAGTGGCCACCGCTGTCGTCTTTAGATCTGGAGAGGACGAGACAGCGTGAAGAGAGCAACACTAGCAAGCAAGCGCGGAGGCTCCTGCCTATATAGTGGAGTACTAGTTTTCTTTTGTCTACCGACCGGAGCTGGCTTGACCTCGGCAATGATTGTCGAGACGTCTTCATGCACGTGCCCCAGAGGCGCAGTTGTCGTCATTTTGATCTGAAGCACCGGATTATAACATATAACACGAAAAATGCCACATGACAAGAAATCATAACCTCGCTGCCCAAAGGAGACAAGATGAATCCCGGCGGAAAAACTAGACAAGGATCAAAGCTCAAACTAAAGATAAACTCGTAGAAAAGGGGTCCGTCGATGGATGTCCTAATTAACATAGCCGACTTGACCTAGATGGCAGCCGAGTAGTCTTCGTGCATGTGCCCCCAATCACTAGCCCAACTCAGTTGTCGCTGTTTAACCCTCGAAGTGATCCGAAGAACATGACACCTAATTTTGCGAGATGACAAGAAACCTTTTTTTAGATTTCTCACCAGAACTACAGCCCTGTACAACACATCCTGCACGATATGTAGACGATAGCCAATCCAGGTGTGTCTGCTGGAGTCTGGTCACATGCATGGACGAACTGATCTTCTGTGTCTTGCAGGGATCGTCCAGGTACCAAGGTGGAATATGTGCTTCTATTAACTCAGCCGACTTGCGGGCCAGGGAGTGTGCCTATGGTCGGTTCTCAATTGCGGTCCCACATGTGTGTGCAAACGCAATATGACGCGCGTTCCATTCGGAGAGCGGCGTGCCAGACCGACCGACCGTCTGGGGTGCGACGCAAACGCGGCGGGCATGCTGCATACTCCATACATGTGTAACGCCGTTTTCTTGAGGCTTTGCTCCATGGAGCAATCCATGGACACAAAGTTAGTATACTGTACTATTTAAAAGTCGAGGTCGGGGCTTTTCCCGCGTGGTAGTCAGGGTAGTTCCGCCTAGTCGGTTCGACAGAGACGCGAGAAGATGAGGGAGTAGGCTGCTGCAAACGTAGGGCTATGTGATTTGACAGTGAGTTACTGCTGGACAGGTAGGGCCCAGTGAGTTGACTTGCCATTATCATTTTAACTGCGGCGCTATGACCCGCTTGAGTCTCCCGATTCCTGACCACCTCCATACAAGTGCCTCTCCCGATGCTCCACCATCTAGAGGCTGGCTCTTGCTTGAGAGCCCACTCCTCCACTTTTTCCTTGCCTCTTTCCCCCACATATGCAAAAATGCCATGTAAAGTGGGCTTATAGCCCACTATTGTACTTGATCCTATAGGTGCTAAGCCTACCACATAGGCATAAAGTCTGATGTGGCAAGATAATTAAGAAGAGAGAGATTAGTTTGGTGACCCGAGGAAGACACGATGCTAAGCGCGTGTACCTAGATGAAGCAAACTTAGCAATAAAAAACTAAGCACCTATGCATTGGGGACTTGAGTTGCTAAGCCATTTAATGCCCATAGCATCTCATCTAAGCACCATTTCATTGGAAGAGGTCACTCCTTGGCAAATGCAATAAATACTACGAAGAAAGAGATAGAGAGAAGTAAACAAAAGATACTCTTATAGCCAACCTTATAGCTAACCTTGTTGTATGAGTGACTAAGTGATGACTATGTATGACATGCCAACATCAGATAGCCTAACGCACCGTGTTAAATCTCCAAGGGCGCGACCGCGTGAGCGAGGCGACGGTCGTGGTAGGCCCGACCATGATATGGGGTGCTGGCAACCCTTGGATCTGAGATCGAACGGTCGCATGCTAAGTTGCTGAAAATTTGCAAAATAACCCTCCAGGATATGGTATTCACCCATAGGTCTAGAATCACACCATGCAACCGTTCGATCTCAGATCCATGGGCTCTCAGAAGCCCGTATCATGGGAGAATGGAAAGCTTCGTATCACGTGTAATTTTCCTGGCACTTGACATGACATCGAAAGCCATTTAATTGGGCGTC
>NC_041390.1:49193001-49220224 GCF_002162155.2 Triticum dicoccoides | reverse complement strand
CTTTCACATTACGGCAGTTCCACTAATCCTAACCCTCCTCCCAAATCCATGGCGTCCCAAATCTCCATGATTGGCGGTGAGTACATGGTTAGAACCATCACCGGCAATGAGTTCGACGTCATCTACACCTGTTCTTCTACAACGGTGAAAGAATGCCTTGCTCACTTCAAACGCATGTTCGAAAACTCAAATGATGAGTGGGTCGCTGGGCTAGATGTTGAGTACACCATAGTCCCGGGAAGCGAGAAGAAACTAAAGGAGGCAGAGAAGAAGAAGCCCACCATGATCCAGGTTGCGTGCATGACTTATGCTTGGTCTACCACATATGCCATGCCGATGTTGAGGTCAAGGAATTTAAGAAGTTCCTCAAGGGCGGCCGAGTCAAATTCGTTACTGTAGACTTTAGGAACGAGAAGGAAATCCTGGGTCGGATAGGCCTCGTTGTAGGCGACCCCTTCAACCTCCAGAAGGAAGGGCTGGTGCCCTCCCTTGATCCGCCTTCAATGCTGACCCTGGCAGGAGCCATGGTTCATCCTTCGTACGGTAAACTAGAGAAACCTCCGTACACGTTTCATCGTCATGCATGGCAGTGGAATGTACTAGATATGGACCACATGCACTATGCTGCAATGGATGGCTACCTTTGTTTCAATATCTACAACGGTTGGATGAAGAGCAAGAGCCAAGTGTGCGGTTCAAGCAAAGAAGTATCGCCCAAGAGGAAGAGGGACAAGGATGAAGTTGAGGACGTGGACGAGGACTCCGAGTAAGGTGGCAGTGTCGTTGCTCATGGTGGTTCTAATGTAGTGTCTACCGGATTAGTTGCTTAGTTCAATTTCTGGTGTGCTTAGTTTTATTTGAGGGGTGTGTTGTGCTGATCCCCCAGCAGAACTATGTTATGTTTCTTCTCGTTATATTTCATACATTTCATCTTTTAGTTGATATAGTACTACCACTCGTTTCTTGACATTATATACGTATAATATATATGGCCAACATCATATAGCCAGCAGTTTAGTTGTCAAAGAATTTCAGGGTGCTTAGTTTTGTTAAAGAATTCCAGGATGCTTAGTTTTATTTGAGGGGTGTATTGTGCTGGACACCATTAACTTATCATTGTGACAATCAGCTTATTTTTGTCATGTAACATGGTCAACGGGGTTTGATGTGAAAATAACAATGTCTAATGGCATTTCTGAGCAAACATCTAACTTAACGATGGCATTTTTTAGATATCTAATTGCATTTTGAGCAGGCATCTCACGGATCGATGGCATTTCTTGAGTAGTTGTAACTTCTAATCGAAAAACTGAGTAGTGATACACAACTAGTGGCATAAATAATAAGAACCCAAGAATTAAATAGGGCTAATTTCTTTATTTCTTTAGACCTTTGTGTGTGAAACAATATACGCTGCCTACCGCCAGATTTTCTTTACAGAGGCAACATAGAACTATATGAGTGCCCTGTTAAATTTTGGAATTATTCTGGGTTTGTTTGGCCTTTTTTATACATTAATTGAGTTTCTGGTCATTTAATGTGCATAATTCAAACTTGAACTACAAGCACATGCTCCCGTGCACCAAAGTTGACTGGAAAATCACATGTATGTCCTCGGGTGAATTTCTAGGTCCCATGCAAGAAATGGGAATGAAATTCAAACATCTGGGCATCATGGTTCGACCGAGAACATTGAGAATCTTGGTTTTAAAATTCTTGTAAATCCAAAACACGCCTGAAAATCATGAAACTTGGCATGGTGTCATGTCATGGTACTACCATGCCGTGGTAAAAAAATGCAGAATAGGAACAAGTTTTGGTATAAATTTCTTGCAAACTGGAGCTTCTCTCAAGAAGGCTCGTGGTTCTGGGAGGGAACGTGTCACCTTTGTGTGCATAATTCAAATTTTAAATACACGCACATGCTCCAGTGCACCAAAGCTGGTTGAAAAATCACATGTGTGTCCTTGGGTAAATTTCTAGGTCCCATGCCAGAAATGGGAATGGAATTCAAACATCTGGGTGTCATGGCTCGGCTGGAAACATTGAGAAGCTTGGTTTTTTAATTCCTGTAAATCCGAAACACGCATGAAAATCATGAAACTTGGCTTGGTGCCATGACATGGAACCAACATGCTGTGGTAATTTTGTTGTCCGATTTGCGAAGGCGCACACATTAACAATCAACAAAGTCATTTTGGAACAAGTGCTGTCACATTACAATCGGAAACACAAGTATTATTGAAACCATGGGCGTTCTATTTACCATTTACGTGCCGCCACGTGTCCCCTTTTTTTATTAGCTAGGAGGCGCCATGCAGGGTAGCTATTTGTCTAGGAGAGGCGTGTGATCAGACCCCTGCGCGTGCTTATCGGGAGGAGAGACCTTTGACCTCCATCTGCCGTCCACCTCTCTCCCAAGGTACCATTAATGGCACCCGAGCCTCTGTTTAATGGCCTGGCAATGTCTCACTCGACTGAGATTTAAGAGAGAAAAAAAGGAAATTTGAAAAGAAAATTTTGCATGGATCTTGATGTAAGACCCGACGGACCTATATAGCATCTACTACGACTTATAGCAAGACTGATGAATATATATAAGGATGACGAGAGTGGATAATAATTGTCTTAAATAATTAGGAAGATAACTAAAAAAGGCACATGCGGCTACGCCCGAAATACACAAGGGCAAAAGAAGAAGGAAGCTGCATACAACGATCTAGCTCGCTGATCTCTACTTTCTTTATGCGCTGCAGGTCACGGAGACTAGTTCTCGCGACTGGAGATGATCTCTTTCATTAGTTTCATGTCCTTAACACGCTGCTTGGCAGCATCCGTAGATTCCTCCACCAGCCAGTTGCGCTCGATGCGGAGCATGGCATTCTTGTCCATAAGATTCTTGATGATGACGCCCATCCTCTACAACACGGCAGCGGTCTCCTCCTCCTGCTTTGCCCTTCCGGCGATCTTCGCCCTCAGTAGGTCGCCCTCGCCCCAGAGCTTCGCATTTCCCTCCCCGAGTTGCCGGATGACGCCGGTAGCCTCGTCCTTCATCCTCGCCCAGTCGGAGATCTGATCCATCTAGCTATGGACTATCGCATGCATGCGCCTATAAGAGTCCTCGTCTGCCCGCGAGAAATTTTCTCAGGCTGCCGTGACGCGGCGAGACCTCCCTGCTGCTTAGGCGGCAGGGCGGGACATCTTGGCTACTTCCACGGCTTGGCCGGACAAGTCTACTACATCAACTGCGCGGCGGGACCTCCGTGCTTCTTCGGCGGCGCGGCGGGACCTCTGTGCTGCTACTGCTGCACGGCTAGACATGTCGGCTGCTTTCGAGGCGAGGCGGGACATCTCTTGTGCTTCCTCTTCCATGCTCACCTCTCCCTGGTGGAAATCTCTCGACCCAAAACTCACGCTGGCTATGGCTTGATTGTTTCTTGTGGATGATGAGTTGAGGAGGAATGTGCAGTCATTTTTGGTTAGGTAGTTCCCCTTTTATAACCTAAGTACTAGCACTAGTACTAAAACCTGCATAGTGGGAACACGTTCAGGTTTGGTACGTACCGGTAGGTGTGAGCAGGCTTTCACTTAATTGTAGCACTAGTACTTTCAAATATGATGGGAACAAGGTAAAGATTAATGGATGGTTTTTGGTTTCGAGGCCCGAAACGGCTCCCTATGAGTTTAGTGGAACATAAATTTCAAGTAGACTGCACTGCTCAGATGCGTAAATATTATGTTACTGTCAAAAATTGGCACAAAATACGAAGGAGACCAATGGAAGTACTACTAGCAACCCATGATTTAACTACTCGCATGCGCGCAGTGGAGTAGTAATGTCTTTCTTCCGCCCTCATGTCCACTCAATTTGCATGCGCTGTATTAATTGACCATCAATGAAGTGAAGGACTTTACATGCGTCAAATTATCACATGGGGTGGATCTTGGTACAAAATTGTGTCCGCCCGTGTACCCGCGTGTGCATGCAAGGGAATGAGTGCGTGCGTGGCGTGCGTGCACATCTTTGCTTCATGCATGTACTGCCAGTGCGGCTCAAGGAGGACGAGTACATTCTTCTGGAACCGGCAGCACGTCACTGTGATCAATCCACACAAGGATGTCGCGACAACGCCTCCACATGTGCAACATGCCCACGTGGCTTCATGAAGTACTAGTAAGGTACACGTGCATTGCACGCGTCAGATTTTGCAACCAAATTACGAATAAATACCACACTGTAGCATGTAAGCTTTGAGTCATATATGCCTAATGTAGACCTTCGTTTAATTCTTATAGTTCATCTCATTCAAAATCAATTAGTTTTTATAAAAAACCTAGGGCCTCTTTGATTCGTAGGATTTCCAAGACGCGGGAATGGGAAGAACATGGGATTAGAGTGGAATGTCGTCTTGAATCCTATAGGATGGTACGAGTGTTTGATTGTGCATAGAAATAACACAGAATTCTTTCGAAGTGGTTTGAGTGGATGGGATGTTTCCTATGAAATCTAGTGCAAATGAATCATATGGAAAAATTCCTATGGTTTACAATCCTACAAATCAAACAACCAAGATAGGAAAAATTCCTAAGGATTAGAATCCTCCAAAATTCCTTTGACAATCCTTTGAATCAAAGAAGCCCTTAATCTATTTTATGATTCATGGAATTGTGCATTGTAAAGCATAAAGTACAAACAAAGAATGGCAATTCAACTAGAAAAAAAGTTTGGGCAGTTACGATATGGAAGATTCTAGAACAAAGGAGAACCACTATTGTTTTGAGATTTGTGCATTATGCTTAAGTTCAACCATGGAGTCTGCTAGATTGTACATGTGGCAAAATTCAGTGGGGGGCTAGAAGATGGTGCGAGGGGCCGAGTGGAGGGAGACTATGAAGGAGTTCACAACTGCGAGATCGATATTTAGAGAGAGGGGGCGAGAACGTGCGTTGTTGCGCATAGTGGCGGAGCCATGAAAAATGTCCCATGAGCTAGGGTGCCAAGCATTGCTAATCCTTTACGAGGAGGGCCAATTCATCAACTTAAAACATTTTTACCAGCAATTGTCTAATGATCACATTCATATTAGCCTCGATATATAGTGATGTTAGGGGGGGAGGGCCCTTGCTGCCCACTGTCTTGACCATTGTGCGCGCGTCTGAGAGATGAAGCGGAAGGCATGGATGATGAGAGGGGCGTTGGATATATAATTAATGTGGGTGTATTATCTATATATGTAATCCTATATAGAGAGGTATAGATTGATCGATGTGGACGTGGGAAAGAGGGTGAGACCTCACTAGATATATAGATTGACCGGTTTATGTGGAAAACTATGAAAGATCTAGCTACATACACACACACACACGCATAGAGGAACATCGATCGTCGCGCATGCACGTCAGAGATAAAGAATGCCCGATATGATGGAGAGGGGGATGTTTGTGTGTGTGTGCCTTCATGGGAGACCGACCTGAAGAAAAAGATTGCATGTGTGCGATGGATAATGCCGACTGGTAGTGTGTGTGCATGCATGCACAAGAGAAAGTTAGTGGTACAATTATAAAGAGAAGAACAATGTGTGGGACTAAAAGACTAGCTAGGTGAGGTAATAATCAATGTAAAGTTGAATTCAAATATTTGAATAAGAGATCATGATGTTTGAAACCCATGCATGCATGAATATAACGAAGATCTGCGCGGTGTGGTTTGGAAATGAGCATGTTGCAATGTATACACATTGAACAAGGTCAGATTGGTTTGAATTTGAGATACCGATTGCAGACATCATTTGGCCACATTGCATCCATGCATGGACAAACTTTTCTAATTGGAGATGATGGGTGGCTTTCGCATAACATATCTATATCTATACCCCTATATATATATTATATTTTTTATATAGTGTGCGGATAACTTTAACTTTGAAAGATGGTCGTTGGATGGGGCCAATCCGATGGTGCAGAGCTGACAAATTTGAGCACTACTGGCCGTTGGATATCATCTAGATTCCACCAGATTTTGCCACATGTACAATCTAGAAGACTCTATGGTTGAACTTAAGCATAATGCACAAACCTCAAAACACAAGCACTTCGTCTTTGTTCTAGAATCTTCCGTATCATAATTTCCCAAATGTTTTTCTACATGATTTGTTTTTACTTTATGCCTTACAATGCACAATTCCATGAATCTTAAAATAGATTAGCTTTCTTATAAAAACTAGATGATTTTGCATGAAATGAACTATAAGAATTAACACCTACATCATGCATATATGACTCAAAGCTTACATGCTATAATGTGGTATTTATTCATAATTTGGTTGCCAAATCTCATGCGTGCAATGCACGCGTACCTTACTAGTCTAAATGGTGTCTGTGTGTGTGTTGTGCGTGTTAAACACATTGTACGTAGTACATCATACTAGTCTAAATTGTCTTTTTTTGGTACACGTTAAGCTTGTTCTCCCGAAATTTCAAACCGCGCCTTGTTATGCCGAAATTTCAACCTAGCGTCTCTGTCTATCATGCTGCAAAACTCCCGCCTCTTCAACCCGCACCTTGTTAGCCCGAAATATTTATGATATATCTTTGTCTCGCTGTGCTCCGACAACTCCCTCCACCTCAACCCGCGCCTTGCTATTCCAAAATTACAACGTGCATGAAAACTCCCACCTCCTGTAAAATCCCGACACGCGAAATGCCTGTGATACCCCTGAACGGAAAGAACCGCATCAAATCAGTGGGGGTACTTCCATAACTTACCCCACATTTCGGACAAGCGCGTCCCTAAGCCATGGTTCCCCACACCCATCCCATCCGCCCACCCATTCATACACCGAGTCCGGCAAAACCCGCGAAGCCCCACACCCTCCTCCGCCCGCCACCCAGCCGGAGCCTCTTCCCCAACGACGTCATCCACAGCAACACCTCGACGTCCCTCATCCACTTTACCAGATGAGGATCCGTCGTCGAGCTGGTCGTCCCGCCAGTTCAGCCACCCCGTCCTCCACCTCCAAGGAGCTGCCTCGACGTTCCCCTCGTCTTTCGCGTCACCTCCATTCCCACACCGCCGTCTTCACTTGCACCACCGGAAGAGCATCATCATCACCGTTTCCTCGGATGAAGTTGCGGCCTAATCGGCGCCACCAGAGAGGTTGTACACTAATCGCCAACCCATTTTCTGAATTATGGCATGCCAACCCATTTTCTAAAGACATAATATAATTATAACATCTCATCCTGTTCACATAGTCATCATATTTTGAATTATCTCATTCTATCCGTGAATTATATCATGCCATCATGTTTCCATCGACGGCATGTTTGTGATTTATGGCATGCCAACCACTTTAATAGACACATCGTATAGTTATATCATGTCATCCTGTTTACATAGTCATCATATTTTGAAGTATGTCATTCTATCCTGTTTAGTTAGCCATCATACATGTGAAATTGTGTCATGCTATCCTGTTTAATTAGCCATCATATATGTGAAATTATGCCCTATTTTATTCCCTACTATCCATTGCACCTGTCTATCTTACAATGTCTGTACATTCAATTACTTTTCTTGTTTATCAGCCATTTCAATTGGAGGGGGGATGGTAGTATGTGTGGGAGTAAAAACACGGTCTTCAGAAAAGATCGTGCTACCTGTCAATGCGGATAGAACCATGGTTGTACTTGCCCAAGAACCAGCCCCACCACACATAACCCAGACTCACGCAGATTGTACCCCTACCTAGTTGGACAGAGAACCAGCTACACCCCTTCTAACCCCAACCCCAACAGATAGTAACCCTATTCCCGTTGACACAACACCGTCTCCACCAGAGAGCACCGAAACACGAGCAGTTAGTAAGGCAACTGCAGTGCCCAAAGCATGAGGACCACCACTCCGGACCCCAAGTCAACGCTTAAAGCAGAAGAAGAATTGTTCTCAAGTCAGGTTCCGTAGCTATGGTTCATACTACTTTACTCTTGCATCATTGTATTTACTCATACCAACTAATTTCAAATTTGAAGGATGCAATTGAAACTCCAATGGCGCAACAGGTATGTTTTAAACCTGTTTCTTTAACGTGTTTGCTACTGTAACTTGCTCTATGTTGATTTCAGTTTCAATTGAATAAAAAGTTATATTTTCATGCCATGCACCTTACAAGTGTTATTATTGCTGTGTAGTTTCCCAAACTTATATTCTGTCTAAGCTGCTTTGTCTTAAATAGATATGATTCGAACTATATGTATCTTGATTTGGCAACATAAACTTGAATGATATAGACCATACAGTGACCATACTACATAGATATATGTTTGTTTCATGTTGTTATCCTATCCACCTTACTACTGAACTGGTTTACCAAAACGAGTTTCATATACTACATTGTAAACCTGTGATGTGTTTGTTTGTTTCTCTTTTAGAATGCGGATAAAATATTGGAGAAGAGTACCCCGTTATGCAATGGTACATGACGTAATGCAGATAAGGTTCAAGATAGTGAGACATCCCTGTTGGTCTCTAAGAAAGCTGATAAAAACTATATTGAAGACACTGAGACAACCCCAAGGTCCTGTCTTGATGTAGTGTTCGAGTTACTGGCTACTACTACTGGCACCAGCTCTTCGAACTCGCTGCCTAAATCAGTTCGGCTTCTTGAGTCTCAACTTCAAGTTGAAAGACATCGATCAGATGTTATGCGACAGGAAGCCAAAGGACCGAGGAAGTCCCTGCAGAATTCAGATGCATACTTTCTGGTGCAACAACAAGTGCTGGAGGATTTGAGCGCCAAACAAGAGAAAGTTAATAAGCTTGCTAAGCATCTTGCCAGCATTATGGGTACCCAGGATATTGTTTCTTGAGCTCTTCTGAAGTGGTTTCAGTTCTGGACTTGTTTTCCTGCGGCGTTTATATGCTGCTTTGTTCCCTATATTTGCACTGGTGGCGAACTTTGATTCCCAGTGGATGTAATATGTGTAATAGATGTGATAGCCTAGCGTAAGTTTCTTGCCTATTTATTTCCTTATTGTCTTATTTATTTGTTTTCTTGTAGTCAGTGCAGTTTTTTGCGCGGTTTGCTAGTGGCCGCAATAGCCTATTTTTTAAAACTAGGGCACATTAACCATGGGCTACATATTTACTGTAGTTAACATGGACCTCCTATGGGTCGTAGAAACAATGTGCCTTCTAAGGGCCGTAGAAACAATGGGCCTTCTACGGGGCATAGAAACAATGGGCCTTATACGGGCCGTAGACACAATGGGCCTTCTACGGGCCGTATCATCAATGGGCCTTCTACGGGCCGTATGTTCGGTTGGCCAAACATGGGCCAATAACAGACCAGATTATGGCCGTAAATGGAGTTTGTTTCTCCTAGTCATTCCGGAATAGAATGGCTTGACGGACCACAAGAGTAATAGGTATCGATGAACGAATGCACGCATACTCTTGACTATCAAATGATAGACGAGGGTCGGAAGACAACTAAAGCGGGACAACTCAAAGGAACATACGGTTTTCTGAGTTGTGGATGCATAGATTAGTATGTTGAACCAAGTTCAACAAAAATTTTCCGGATAACCCATGCAGAAAAGTTGAACTAGCAGAGTCGCAATATAGAATAGAGAACCCATCGATAGCACTCATGTTATGATCTTTTGATCCAACAAACTACTGCCATAAGTGGTTCATAGTATTTGGAAGAAGGAAAATACCATGGACCTCGAGGACTAATGCAAAAGTTACTAATTTCCTAAAGGAACTAGCAATACTATCAACATGAGGTAAATGGGGTGAATCTCGGGTTCAGAACCCAGAAATAGAATGCCTACTAACTAAATGGCATCACCGGATGCTTTCGATAATGACGGCCAGAATCATCACAATGGAAACACAGATCATGGCTAGACCACTAGATGATCCCCTAAGCACTTAGGGTCATAATTATTAACTCCAACATATATGTCGAGGCAATAAAGTACCTCAACTCACTAATTTGTGTGATTAATCTGACCAAAAGGACATCGGGAACGGGAAGAAGGGATTTGCAAATGCATCAGACTGTTTAGAAACCTGGGATGACTCGGACAGCATAACGGCTATAAATGCTCAAAAAGATTGAGACATGCTACAAAAATGGTGGCATAGCCACTCAGAAGCACAATACCAAGGTTTCGAGATCAACAGCTAACATACAGAAGTCGTAGGAACTGAACTCAAGCTTAAATCCAACAATCTTATAAGTCTACGGATTAGTAACACGTGATCCTGATAGAAAGAAGAGAAAGCCTAGTTCCTTAACCCCGTAGGAAAGATAAGATGACTCAGATCAGAAGGGCATAAGGTATAAGGAGTAAAAAGAGCCTTACGTTCCATCCCACAATCAATTCCCTTATATAACTAAAGAATTTCTAGACTCAACTTCGACCAGTTTAGCTTGGTAATCCTACAGGCAGTCAAGCTCTGATACCAAAGCTGTCAGGACCCCGACTCAATGCCGCATCGATCTAGCATGTAACACCTCATATCACTTTGCGGCCTCACGCACGGTATTCCCACGGGTGTCGCCTTACCTTTGCCCGGGACCGTTTGCGCCTTTTGGCACACGTATATGATAGTGTCGCTAGCATCCATATGATAAGGAGCCCGGGCTGACATGGCTAGTCGTAAACCCAAAGTGGCACAAACCTACAGGGACAGGCATCCATGACCCAGCATCGAACGTGTCGGTCATCAGCGAGTGAATCCAGGCTGTAGCACTGGGCTAGCAGGACTCCGGTGAACCGGGTTGTAGCGGCTAACAAGACTCTGGTATTCATCGCGTGACATTTCCCCGAAGGGACAGACACAGGAACGAAGAAGGACACATGTCGGCCAGCCTAAGTGTTCCGGAGCAGTAGCAAGCTACCATGGCTCAGTGGAAACACTAGGAGACATTTCCCGGTAAGAGAGGCTACTAAGAATAAACAACTAGATAGTCAGATCCCACACATACCAAGCATTTCAATAACATACACACAATATGCTCGATATGTGCAAATACAACATGGCATCACAACATGACTCTATAACTCAAGTATTTTATTCAATAGGCTCCGAGGAGCGAGATATTACAAACATGGGTCCTACGACCCAACATTCAGAGCATACAAGTCAAAACACAAGCGGAAGCTATCATGTCTGAGTACAGACATCTATAAATGAAAAAGGCTGAGAAGCCTGACTATCTACCAAATCCTGCCGAGGCACAAGATCGTAGCTGAGGTAACAAGCTAAACGTCGAAGTCCACGTGGAACTACTAGTGAGACTGAAGTCTCTCTCTGCAAAAACATAAATTAAGCAACGTGAGTACAAATGTACCCAGCAAGACTTACATCAGAACTAACTACATATGCATCATTATCAACAAAGGGGATGGTGTGGTTTAACTGCAGCAAGCCAGCTTTGACTCGGTGGCTATCCTAAACTACGACTGCAAGCAACTCTTTTGAGGTGGCGCACATGAGTCCACATATTCACCAACCAATACACTACTATGGAACCGCTCCCGTCTCCCTACGAGAACGCCATCCATAGCACTCACGCTTATTTTGCGTATTTTAGAGTATCCACTTTCACTTGTCTATGAACTGATATAAGCAACCCAGAAGTCCTTTACCGCGGACACGGCTATTTGAATAGATGATGTTAACCCTGCAGGGGTGTACTTCTTCATACATGTTTCCACCACTTAGCGTCTGCACACGACATGTGCTCGGCAGACTTCAAGCGAAAGCTGACGTGGGTGTAGACCACGACCTACCTAAACACCTAAGTCTCTAGTCCAGGTTTATCGCCTATCCAGGTTCCATCCGCAGGGAGTCCGGCCGAGGTTTCCCATACGGCCCCGAACAATGTGTACAGGGTTCCCGAGATACCTAACGGGTATTCGGTACACCGTGCCACGTACCTACCGCATCACAGCCCACCCCTACGGTCAGCGCTGTCCACGGCCTCCAGTAAGCTACAAACACCAGAAACTACTTGCAACTCCTGGACAGAGGACTAGGGTGAATAAGAAGTCGAGCGGGGTCATATTTCAGGGCCCAATGCATGGTAGTAGCTGAAATCATGGATCACAAACACAGAACTCAGTTCCTGAGGACGGCTTCAATGAGACAACCCACCATGTACTCCTACATGGCCTCTCACCGTTACCTTTTACCAAATCGTGTTCACACACTTAGCTCACACACAGTAGGACATGTTCACACACCTCTGATTCATCCCCGATGAATCAGACCTGACTCAACTCTAAGCAGTAGCAGGCATGACAAACAAACATGAATGAGTAGGCACAACAGGGCTCAAACAACTCCTACTCATACTAGTGGGTTTCATCTATTTACTGTGGCAATGACAGGTCATGTAGAGGATAAAGGGGTTCAGCTACCGCAGCAAGTAACAAATGACTCGTTGTTGCCCTAAGGCAGTAAAAGAGAGCAGGGCGAGAGAGTAGGATTGTATCGGAATGAACAAGGGGGGTTTTGCTTGCCTGGCACTTCTGAAGATAGCATTGAGTCCTCATCAGTGTCAACGATCACATCGTCGGTACAACGTCTACCGAGGGGGAACAACACCGGTAAACACAGAAGAAACACGATCAATGCAATGCACAATATGATGCATGCTATAACATGGCAATATGAATGTGTTTTGGGCTAATGCACCTAGCTATGATTTAAATGAAGTTGGTTTGAATACAAGATTCAAATTCCAACTCCATATATGGTTATTTAAATGCCCTTTATTTGTTTTGTCCAAAACAGAGGACAAACATTGTTCAAACATGCATGAAAATGGTACAGATGGGTTCCTATAATTTTTCTGATAATTTTACATATATAATTTGTTTGATTTGGAGTCACGGTTGAATTACTATGATTTTTAGAAGTTTTAGCTATTTTCTGAAATAAATAAATCGTTTAGATTTATTTAAAATCCAGAAAAGGGTTTACTGCGTCAGCATGACGTTGGCATGACGTCAGCAGGTCAACAGGGGCTAGTCCGGGTCAAACCTGACCAGCGGGGTCCACACGTCAGTGACACAAGTGACTAACAGAGTTAATTAATTCCAACTAATCAAATTAATAGCCACGGGGCCCACTGTTAGTGTCAGCAGGGGTAATTAGTCCTAAACTAATCTTGTCAGGTGCAGGGCCCACGCGTGTTAATCCCAGGGAGTTCAAACCCCTGGTCAGCGGGGTCAAACCCGCCGGCGACTCGACGCCGGCGGGGCCAGACACGGCGGCGAGGCTCGGATTTGGTCCTCCGTCGACCAAATCGACGGCGGAGATGCGCTACGCGTAGCTGGGGAGCTCGCGCATCGAGTGGTGGTGGCGGTTGGGCTCGGGATGGTCAGAAAAGACACCGGCGATGACGTTGGCGGCTGCCGGAGCTCGGACGAGCTCGGGGTCGTCGCTAGGAGGCACGGCAGGAGGAGCTGGTGGTGGCTACGGGCTACTGAGGTTGCGGTGAGCACGACGGTGGGCTCGGAAGCGAGCTGCGGTGGCTGTGGCCACGGCCACGCCATGGCCGGCGGCGAGAAGCTCTCGGCCGCGGTGGTTAGCACGGCTACAGCGGCCTTACAGGGCAAAGGAGAGGGGAAATCGGTTCAGGGGCTCACGGTGATCATGCAGGAAGGGTCAGCGAGCTCGGGGAAGCACGAACGGTGGTGAATCGATGATGAGGTTGACGGCGGCCGAAGGTTGAAGATGAGCTTCAGGGCGACGCTGCAGGGCTTCCGGAGGGCCGTGGATCAGTGGGGAGGAAGAGGGGGTCGAGGCAGAGCTCCTGAGCCCAGCGGCAGGGCGAGGGGTGGCCGGTGGCCGCGGCGAACGGCGTCGGTGGGGACGGCTGCGTTCGGGCGAGTGAGAGAGCGAGATAGAGGAGGGAAACGAGGGAGAGGGAGAGAGCAAGGGGGTCCAGGGGGTCGGGGCGGCTCCGAGGAGATGACGCGCGGCGTCGCGGTGGCCAGGCGACGCAGGCAGGCAGCCTGGTGGCGTGGCGAGCTCGGGCGCGTGCGCCGTGTCCCTCCTCTGCCTACTGGCACGAGGAGGAAGGCGACAGGGAGGAGGAGGTGGGCTGGGCTGCTGGAGGAGCTGGGCCAGGTAAGTGGCCCAGGTAAGTCCAGGTGGGTTCTCTCTCTCTTTCTTTCTCTTTTCTATTTTCTGCAATTGGTTTTGATTTGATTTAAAATATCAAATCATTTTTCTAAAACTTTCTGTAAATTGTATGTGAGCTCAGGAACTAGTCCAAGGTCACAGGCAACTTACAAAAATATTTGAACTTTATTTCTTATATAATAGAAATAAATTCAACTCAAATATGTCATTGGTTTAAGTCAAAGGCCCAAAAATAAATAATTCTGTGATTCCAAAAATATTGGTTTGAATTTTACCTCTTACCAATATTTTCACAGAGTAACAGGAACATTTCTTTGGACTCATTTGATGAGATTTAAATGTTGGTTATTTTTAGAGGTCTTTTGAGGCTTTTGAAAATTCCTCAATTCAAATTTCATTTGAATTAAAACATGATGCTCACATGAGGGTCTAGCCTAGTGCATAACAGGACCAGGGATGTGACAGCCTTGACAAACTCCAAGGCCCGGCGTGCTCCAGCTCGGGCCGAAGAGCCCTTCCAGGCCTCAAGACGACCAGCCGCGACCTCCAGCCAGTCGGCCGTCAGGCTGGGGGTCCGCGGAGCCTGCATATCCGGCCACAGGGCGGCAATCGCCTGGGCACCGACACGCTGAAGCCGGCGCAGCATCCGGTGAGCCGGCCGAAGGTGAGCCTCGATGCTCAGGATGTGCTCGTCAAGAGTTCAGGGGGCGTCGGCGGCAATCTCTGCACCCTCTGCCCTCCGACCTTCATGGTCAGCCTCGGTGGCTTGGATGGCGGCCTGCGACTGCCCAGGGAAGAAGTCTGCAAAGACAGGAAGAAACGAAGAAGCAAGTCAAAAACCAGGAGTCGTCACGACTTAAATCGGCAGCTTGAACAAGGAAAATAAAGAAAATCACCATCAATGATGTCTTCAATCTCGTGGAAGCCGGAGGACAGCAGCGCCTCCTTGTCAGACCAGGAGGAGCGCTCGCTCGCGAACTCGGCCAGGAGGGCGGTTTCTGTCTCCTCCGCCTCCCTCTGCGTCTTCACAAGCAGCTCCTTCTGCTCCGCCAATTGAGTGGCTAACAGATCGCGCTCCGTGGAGAGCTTGCTGCACTCCTCCTCTTTGGTGCGCAAAGCGGAGTTGGCGTCACTCAGCTGCTGTTGAAGAGCAGCGTTGGCCCCTGAGAACAAGAAAGAAAGAAGGCGTCAAGTCATCAGTAAAGAAGGTCGCCGGGGAGATCCGGCCCGACTGCTCAGCAGTCGGCCCGAATTTCGGGGACTACAGCCCGCGGGTACGCCAGCACGCCCCCACGAAGAAGGAAAAGGACTCACTCCGGCTCTTTGACAGATCAGCGGTCCGGTTGCCCAGCTCTTCAATGTTATGGTTGAAGGCAGTGACACGGAGGTTGTGGTAATCTTGCGACGAACGTTTCAGACAAAAAGTTAATACCCAAAGTTCATCAGTTGGAGTTCCGGGCTGCCTGCTCAGCAGCCAGCCCGAAACTCGGGGACCACACCCAGTGGGTGCGCCGGCGCGCCCCCACAGAGAGGAACAAGAAAAACAAAGACCAAAGGGAAAAAACATACCCGGACGGCTGCCCGCGACGCCAGGAATGCCTTGGTGCAACTCTGGAGAGCGTCGCCCTCAGCGCGAAGCTTCGCCTGGATGTCCAGGAGCGCTTGGTTCAGCGGCCCTGTGCCGCCTCCTCGCACCCACCCAATGGGCACGGCGCTCGTCGCTTCGGCATCTGGGATCGCCGAGCTGGCGGTGCCGGCTTCCAGGGGCAGGGTGCCGAAGTCGCCTTCTCCAGACGGTGGCGCGTTGGCGAGCCGACTTGGAGGAGTAGCCTCGCCACGGCCTCGTCTTCGGTCGGCAGCACCGGAGGGTCCGCTGGCTGCTTGCCTTGCGCACCTTCAGACGGCAGGGGAGGCGGCGGCGAAACGTTCATGTCTGGTGTAGAGGGGTCGCCGCCTTCCCTCTCCACGACGGGGTTCTCCCCGCCGGCCTCCCCAGTCTGCCCCGTGAACTCCGGAGGCGGTGGCGCAGAGTTCAACAGGGTGACGAACACCACCGCCTGGCGTCGTGCGGCTTCCTCAGCCTGCCGCTTCGTCACGGCGGCGGCTTCGGCCTCCACCAGTTTTTTCTTGGCGGAGGCCTCCGCCCTGTCGGCCTCCGCCTTCTCCAGGCGGAGGGCCTCTTCTTCGTTGCGGTTCTCCTGCGCATTCCACTCCGTCGCCTCCCGGAGGTCAGCAGCGGGGTCAATCCGCCGAGTGGTGGCGGACGTCTCCGCTGACCCCATGACGGAGGTGGCGGTGACCCTCTCAAGAGTGTGGGGAGCCCTGAAGCAAGAGGAGCAAGCAAAGACTCAGACAAAGTCACAAAGAAAGAATAAAACTTTGAAGGCAGAATACTCACGGGAGACCAATGGCGGCTTCTTCACTTCCTTACGGAAGCGGATGGCCTTCGCAGCCGCCTCGTCCCGCCGAGTCGCCGCAGCCGAGCCCTTGGGCTTCTTTGGCCGACTGCCGAACAAGGTCGGCACGGCCCTGCGCTTCTTCCCGCCGCCTGGAGCTCCCGGCGCGGCAGAAGAGCCCGCACTAGGCTGGCTGGCTCCTGGCCGATGGCGAGGGGCGACTTCTCCCTCGGCGTCGTCGTCAGGCCAGTCGGCGAAAGTGGCCAAGGGCCTGAAGTCGCCTGCTGTTCCTCCTCCTCCCTCGGCGTCGTCTTCCAGAGCCGCCGCCCCTAGATCGGGGTCGTCGACGTTGCTATCTGCCCGGTCGGCGAGGAACTCGCGGGCCGGCCCCGAGGTGCCGGCTGGTGGGTCGAGAAGGGGATTCTAACCAAAGCTGACTGGTCAAAACAAAACTCGGCAAGAAAGAAGACAATCCAAAGAAAGACAGGAAATGCGACTCACCACGGGCGGGGGGTTGGCGCGGGAGTACGGCTCCTTGCCGAACGGCCAATCCTCCAGGAGCCTGCTGTCCGAGAGGTAGTTCACCATGAAGGCCACCTCTTCGTGAGGCATGTCCTTGGTGCACATCTAACTCGGGTCGCGTGCCCGCTCATCTGGCATATCATATGGGGCGGCCTTGGAGTGGGAGAACTCGGCCGAAACAAAGGCGGCCAGCAGGTCCGGACCAGTCAGACCCTCCGACTGCGTTAGCACTCGGAGTCGCGTGATGGCGCCGGCTCCCGCAGGCGTCAGCGACTTGGCCCGGTACGACCAGTTGGGAAGTCGCCCAGCCGGCGGGCCGGTTTCGAAAGCCGGCAGGTTGACCCAGTCCCCTCTCGCGGAGGCGTTCTTGATGTAGAAGTAGGATCTCTGCCACATCTTCACCGACTTGATCAGCGAGATGGAGGGGAAGGGATTGTCGGCTCCCGACCTTCGCACGACGATGAAAGCGCCGCACTGAGCCGGCATGCCCGCAGCCTGGGTGTCGAGCTTGGAGAAGAAGAACTCCCCCCAGATCTCGAGGGTGGGGAGGACTCTGAGGAAGCCTTCGCACATGGCCACAAAGGCGCATAGCAGCACCACTGCGTTGGGGGTGAGGTGGTGCGGCTGGAGGCCGTAGAACTCCAGGAAGGATCGGAAGAAACTGCTCGCCGGCAGCCCCAACCCGCGCAGGCAATGCGAGCGGAAGATAACCCGCTCACCCTCCTGTGGCGCGGGGGAAATCTCCCCCTTCAGTGCAAGACGCACCTGCACATGATCCTCGCTGGGGAGCCAACGAGTCCGGCGGAGGAACTCGATGTGGTCTTCATGAACTTCGGAGCCGTCCCAGGTGTCGGAGTGCACTGGGGGAGGCGCGGCGGCGGAGGAAGAACTCATCACGAGCTGTCGCTGCAGCGTTCGCCGGAGCTTGGGCGCGCGGCGGAGCGAAGAAGAAGAGGAAGGAGGAGAGCGAGGAGCAGCAAGAAGGAAGAGAACAAGGAGTAGTGGGAAGGAAGGGCGCGCGTGCCCCCCTCTTCCCCCTACTTATAGCCTCATGGGCTGCGAAGCTGAGGGGGTGGACGTGGGGATTTACTGCGCCCACGACCCCACGGCCCCCACGATCCACGATAAAGTTACTGCTCGCAGTAACTCCACGGGAATCCCAACCGTCCACCGGGGCCGCAGCGGATCCGCTCGGGCGCCGAGGCGCGGTAGTGGCGGCCCCGCCTATGGGCCTGTCTCGTCGCGCGCGTAGGCTGGCAGGACGGCCTAGCAACATGCCATCGCGTGACAGGCCTAGAACGGGCGGCGGCCTGGAGGCTTAGCTAGCACGCCACTTAAATCCCGCCGCGACGTTCGAAATACTGAGCGAGTCGGAATTGAGTGAGTCTGAGTTGAGCAAGTCCGACTCCTTCTAGTCGGCCCGGCAGAAGTCAATCAAAGACCATATGTTGAGTACCCGGAAAGAGAAACTGCCGAGGCTTCTCGGTCGATCGTCCGCGGCGCCTCACCAGCTTCGGGGACTACTGTTGGAGTAATGGGCCACGGGTAGGCCAACCCGAGCCCCAGAACCTTTCAAGACATCGGGGCAGGCTGCGCCCCTTAAGACCCCAGGACGAAGAGCCGCCTCATGAGGAGTCGACGGCAAGGCGGCCGACTGCCCGCTCACGGCCGAGTCCCAGGGGTGACTTCCAGAGAAGCCGGCTTTGGGGAGTCGGCCTGCGATTCCAACAAACCCCATGACCTCATCAAAGGGGACGAGGCAGGGGCGTGGCTACAGCGAAGCCCACCCCCGCCCCTCAACAAGGGCAGGCATGGTCACAGCACGCCGTACCCCGGAAGATCTCCGTGCGGCATGGCACTGTTGCCATGCCGGCCCTAACATCAGCACCGCAGGGCCGAATCCTGCACCCATGATGGCTTGTCTGTACGGCCTAGAGGTAGCAGGCCCCACCAGTTAGTGAGACCTCAGGAGACGGCAGGGGAACCACCAGTCGGACACGTCAGGAGTCGGCCGAGTCCACCCCCGGGGCCCACACGCCATTAATCAAGATGTGATGGGGAGTGGCAACAGTGATCGCCCACCAGGCGGCGGGGCTGTTGCCACGACCTCATGATCAAGCCCGCGTCATCAGAAGCACGACTACAGTAATCAGCAGCCGGCAAGACCCGCCCGCGGCGGACGCGGCCTGTCGGCTTCATACCAGGCCAGTCGGCGGGGCCCGCCAGTCGGCGGGCCCCAGCGGTCGGCAGAGAAGACGGAGGCTAGAGGCACTGACGGCTGGGCCCGCGTCCAGCCGGATTACCATTGTACCCCTGGGGGGTAGGCCTATATAAACCCCCCAGGGCACCCATGCAAAGGGTTGGAACCTATTAGCTCTAGACCAGATCATATAGAAGGGAGAGAGCTAGCCTTGCCCTCTCCTACCTCCAAGAAACAACTCAAGGAGCAACCATGTAAACACTTGGCCATAGTGATCATGCGGAGACCCCGCAGAGCAGCAGTAGGGGTATTATCTCCTCGGAGAGCCCTGAAGCTGGGTAAGATTCGCCGGCGTGCATGTCTTCGCCTCATCCCGTTTCCAGGCACCGGCGACGTTCTACTCGCCCCCACCATGATAAGCCATCCTTTGGCATATGTCGCACCAAACCCCCGACACCGGCGGTGGTTTTTGAATGGAAGAGGAGAGGAGCAGCGCTGGTTTGGTTTAGAACGGGAGAGGAGCGACACTAGTTTTTGATTGGAACAGGAGAGGAGGGCGGTGGTTTTGAAATGGAAGAGGAGAGGAGTGACGCTAGATTAAGATTGGAACATGAGAGGAGAGGCGGTGGTTTAAGAGGAGAAGAGCGGAAGAGCGGCGCTGGTCTTGGAAGTATTTTTTTGTTTTGCGTATTTTGGGTCAAAGTTTGACCACGTACTGTATTTGACAAGCAAAATGTGAATGCATGTCACCAAAAATTGTATCATTTGGTTCGTATCTGAATGTACTTTCAAATTATATTATTTTTGCAACGTATAACATATATTTTATTTGCGAAAACCATGGTCAATTATGACCCAGAATAAAAGGGAGACTAGTTAATGTGGGGTCGCTTTCTTAATTGAAGGGTAAATTGATTTTGATTTCGATCCAGTCACAGCGCGTCGGCCCTCTCGTCCAATCCTAAATCGCCGCCGCACGCTCCTCTTCCTCTTATCCATTACAAAACCACCTCCTCTCCTCTCCATCATCTCCATTCCAAAACCACCGTCTCGCCTCTCCCTCTTCTCCATTGCAAAACCACCTCCTCTCTCCTTGGACCAGGATCCCCTGACGTAGCCCATCCTGCCATTGAGACACTGACACATGGGTCCCACAAAGCACGAGGCCCACCTGTCAGCGACCAAAAGGTAGGGGAACCTCTCCTCTCCATCATCTCCATTCCAAACCCACCGTCTCGCCTCTCCCTCTTCTCTATTGCAATACCACCGTCTCTCCTCCCATATTCCTAAGCTAGCACCGGACCACTCAGAAGGACATCTCTGGAGCGGATGCAGCAGCGAATCTGGCAGATCGCTGGAGGGGACTAGGCAGAGTTAGCCAGGTTGAAGGAGATCCTTACTTGGTTTGACAATGAGTGGGAGATTTCAAGGACGGTGAGGGCCATGTGGCAATGTATGCGAAAGAGCGAGACGACGGTGATGAGGGCGGCGATGTACTCCTCGGCGGCAGTCACGCCGCAGTCCTTCGAGTTCATCGAGTATCTCCTCTGGGCGATGGAGCAGACAGATTCACCCGAGGCGAAAGTTAGGCGGAGGTGGTGGGCGTACAGGTCGAAGGTCAAGCACCCAGAGGATAACGAATCGATCGAGTATGGTGTGCCGTTCGTGAGGGTGCAGAGCCAGCCGGAGCCACAAGAGTATTCGTTCTCCCACCGCAAGAGGAGGACGGATGGTGCAGCGTCGCTTCCCCGCCGTTCTCCACGGTTCCCTCGACGCTCGCCTCGTTTCAACGGCGTCGGTAGAGTTTAAGGTAAGCTTCACACTAACCTAATCTTCCATCTGCTCATGCTTACAATCAGTGTAACAACTAATAAAAATCATGCTTATAATCAGTCTCCGAGTACTACACCAATCACCCTAAAATAGCTCTGGACCTTTGGGTCAAAGTTGTGACACTATGTACAAATAAAGAAAAATAGATTGGTGCTTCTTTCAGAAAAGAGTACACCCCTAGAAAACTGCCAATATAAGCTACTAGTATTTTTTTAAGTCTAAGCTACTAGTATTTGGTTAGAGGATTTGCTGCCGAGAAAGATCCATCCACAGTGAGCGCCACACATCCCGCTGATGGTGGTGGCTGCCAATGCTTAGATGGAGCAGGGTTGGTGTCGTTAATTTTTACTTGGCAGCTCACACTCTGCATATATGACGGTTCCATCCGTACATTTGTGCAGTTCCACCAAAATGCAGCTGAATAACCCTGTTTGCACAGATAATGAAAAGGCGTGATTAGATTATAGTGGCAGTAGTTGATGTAACATACCCTAATAAACAGAAGAAAATATTACATGATACTGGAAATCGACCCAAGTCTCCCCGATACACCTTCTACTAGTGATGAACATCAGTGTACAGCGGTAGTACAAGCACTAGTAGAAGAGGGCCTTTAGTCCCGGTTCTGGAACCGGGACTAAAGGGTCGGTACTAAAGCCTCCCCCTTTAGTCTCGGTTCTTATACGAACCGGGACTAAAGGCCCTCCACGTGGCCGCTGCCTGGAGGTCCACCTTTAGTCCCGGTTGGTAACACCAACTGGTACTAAAGGAAATTTTATGATTTTTTTTGAATTTTTTTATTTTCAAATTTCTGAATTATTTTAACCTCTAATCTCTAATCACCCCTCATCACTGCTCAATTTAACCTTTAATCTCTAATCACCCCTCATCATTCCAAATCATTTAACTTCTCGAACGATCACCCATCCTCTCACTACTCCAGCCTGAGCACGCTTAACTTTCGGGTTCTATTCTCCCTCGTTTCCAAGTCTGCACTTGTTGTTTTCCTGACAATAGTAAGATGTTAATCCTATTAACCCTCAGGAATTTAGCTTGAGCATGCAGTCACACATTTCACTGTTTGAGTTTGAAACTATTGTTCTAAAAACAATAATTATTTAGTAACACTAATATTTCTTGAATAAGTAGTTTGACCACAGTTTGACCATAGTTTGACCAGATTTGACCAAAATTCAAAAAAACTGAAATAATTATTTAGTAACACTAACATTTCTTGAATAAGTAGTTTGACCATTGTTTGACCACTGTTTGACAACAGTTTGACCATATTTGACCAAAATTCAAAAAAACTGAAATAATTATTTAGTAACACTAATATTCTTGAATAATTATTTAGTAACACTAATACTTCTTAAATAAGTAGTTTGACCATAGTTTGACCAGATTTAACAAAAATTCCAAAAAAAACTGAAATTTGAGCATAACTTTTTTTCCTCTTAGAATTTGAGGATTCTAAAAATTTGCAAACAGGTCGTAGGCGGTCAAAATCGGAAGCGGATTTTCGTTCTGAACATTTCGATATATTATACGTTTTTTCCGACATCGTATGCAAAAGCTATAGCCGTTTTACATTTTCCCTACATTTTTTGCAAAACATGTCCAAATTTAAGTTTTTAAATTTTCCTAACTAGTAGATGTAGTAATATAACTACCTCTCGAAAGATTTTATTTTTTGAAGTTTTTATCATTTTCTTTTGATTTTTCGAAACAAAAAAGGCGATCCACTAGGGGGGTAGAGTTTGAAAATGGGACCTTTAGTCCCGGTTTGAGACACAAACCGGGACTAAAGGGCATTGCACCCTTTAGTCCCGGTTTGTGTCTCAAACCGGGACTAAAGGTCTAATCTTTAGTCCGGGTTTGAGATACAAACCGGGACTAAAGGGCATCACACCCTTTAGTCTCGCTTCGTGCCTCAAACCGGGACTAAAGGGCTCAGGTGAACCGGGACTAATGCCTTAGCCGCACGAACTGGGACCAATGCTCACATTAGTCCCGGTTCGTGACTGAACCGGGACTAATGGGCTCACCCAGCCTGGACCTTTGCCCCCTTTTCTACTAGTGAAGGAGGGGCCTTGAGACATTTAAATCTCTATTTTTGTGCATATCAACTAAAATTAAGCACCCCAGTTTGCAGAAACGCTTAAACATTAACAATGGGACTAGTTGATGAAACATACAATAACAAAGAGAAGCACTTTCTTTATCTACATTGGAAATGAAATGATAGAGAGGACACTCGCTCTATTTTAACTGTATTATTACTTCATTTTATCAGTGACACTAGCGTCGCAAGGATGAAGGCCGTGGGTGCTTAGACTGGGATGCTGAAGCCGGCTCTTTCAGTCCCTATCTTCCCCCTGATGTTTCGGTGGTAACATTTGGGTTGTAATCCAAACTTGGTCGAGCTGGTGATGCGTCCCCCTACCTGCCTACCTTATGTGGCGAACTTGTCTCCTGCTAGTACTCGGTCTGTTCTAGTAGTAGTTGCATAACTGCCTGTTTACACTAAGATGTTGTCGGATAATGGTTCTCTATGGTTGGGTTTCTTTAATGGAATCGGAGGGAACCCCCTCTTTCGATATATAAAAAAATAGTGGCACTAGCGGTGCCAAAACATTGCCTTAAATTAATAGTGCCACTAGATTAAGGTGCAAAATAATAACATTACTGCTTTATCATGGCAGTGCCAAAACAGTAGCACAAGAGCAGGATCAACATGCAGGATCTTTGGCAAATGGTCAGACCAAAAAGGAACATACCTCGTGATGGTAACCATATCTGCAGTCAATGCCATCGTACAAGGGATGACACCAGTCACCAACATGGATGATTCAATTCATGGGACCTTTTGGCGCAGTTCACCTAAAATGAAGCATTGTCTGATGAGCTAGCAGCTTCTTCTTCTTTTTTTAAGAAAAGGGCTCCAACCCTGATTCCATTTCCATCAGAAAACGAAACCCACAGAGCTTCTTCATTAGTTGCAATAAAATTGAGCAACATCAAGGTTGGTCGTGAAGCTCCTGGAGAGTAGGCAGACCAGGACAGTTGCATCTCTAACGAAAAGAAGCAACTTATCTTAACGGGAAATTTAGCAGGACATGAAAAAAGTGCCATTGATTCATATTACTGGAGGCATTACATTGAAAACAACATTGGTTTAACGTGTCCTTACTTTTAACAGTGCGACTGCTACATTTTACCAGTGGCATTACATAAGAGCGGCTCAGGGCAACAAACATCAGAAGAGGATATCTGGGTTGGTCCCATTTTTGTTCGATATATAGCCACCTTATACTATGTGAGGCTAGCAAATCTAGTGCTGGACTTACTCTGTTGACTTGTCCCCCAGTCCCCACTTTCTTCCCTTTTTCAACCAATAGACGGGTTTATATTGAGTTAGTACCGCGTTCCCCTTATTTCCCTATTAGACCTAGAGACCAGTTGGATAGATAGTCTTTGCTACTTTTCGCCCCCATTATTTCCTCTTTCGACCAAGTCCTAGATTCAGGTAACAAATCTTCCCCCACCCCACCCCCTTTCTTCCTTGTTTGAACCAAATACTACTAGATTCGAGTGCATGAACTAGTTTTACCTCTTAACAGTAAAAAATTAGGTGGTTTTCGAACAGCCGATTGATCCTATCTACACGAGGGGGCTTGAGAAATAGTAAAAGTTACAAATGTAGCGACGTCAGGAGCTCAAGAAGTAGAGCAAGGCCGGTTTCGAAGGAAGTTATACCTGAGGGTCACTTGGATGTCGCTAGGTGGGCGGTGGGAGGCCGAATCTTCCCACACTACGGCAGCGAGGAAGAAGGGGTGGGAGGCCCTCCCTCGCCAGCGATGCTTGGGAGAGAATGGCAAGGCACGCTGATCGGGACGCGCTGGCAGTGGGTAAGAGCCATCGCCGAGGACGATCGCGTGAATGTTGCACCTTCTCACCTTCCTCGGCGGAGAGGATCCGGCTGGATCTGTGACCAGCGGTGAGTAGAGAGAGAGAGTGGCCACCGCTGTCGTCTTTAGATCTGGAGAGGACGAGACAGTGTGAAGAGAGCAACACTAGCAAGCAAGCGTGGAGGCTCCTGCCTATATAGTGGAGTACTAGTTTTCTTTTGTCTACCGACCGGAGCTGGCTTGACCTCGGCAATGATTGTCGAGACGTCTTCATGCACGTGCCCCAGAGGCGCAGTTGTCGTCATTTTGATCTGAAGCACCGGATTATAACATATAACACGAAAAATGCCACATGACAAGAAATCATAACCTCGCTGCCCAAAGGAGACAAGATGAATCCCGGCGGAAAAACTAGACAAGGATCAAAGCTCAAACTAAAGATAAACTCGTAGAAAAGGGGTCCGTCGATGGATGTCCTAATTAACATAGCCGACTTGACCTAGATGGCAGCCGAGTAGTCTTCGTGCATGTGCCCCCAATCACTAGCCCAACTCAGTTGTCGCTGTTTAACCCTCGAAGTGATCCGAAGCACATGACACCTAATTTTGCGAGATGACAAGAAACCTTTTTTTAGATTTCTCACCAGAACTACAGCCCTGTACAACACATCCTGCACGATATGTAGACGGTAGCCAATCCAGGTGTGTCTGCTGGAGTCTGGTCACATGCATGGACGAACTGATCTTCTGTGTCTTGCAGGGATCGTCCAGGTACCAAGGTGGAGTATGTGCTTCTATTAACTCAGCCGACTTGCGGGCCAGGGAGTGTGCCTATGGTTGGTTCTCAATTGCGGTCCCACATGTGTGTGCAAACGCAATATGACGCGCGTTCCATTTGGAGAGCGGCGTGCCAGACCGACCGACCGTCTGGGGTGCGACGCAAATGCGGCGGGCATGCTGCATACTCCATACATGTGTAACGCCGTTTTATTGAGGCTTTGCTCCATGGAGCAATCCATGGACACAAAGTTAGTATACTATACTATTTAAAAGTCGAGGGCGGGGCTTTTCCCGCGTGGTAGTCAGGGTAGTTCCGCCTAGTCGGTTCGACAGAGACGCGAGAAGATGAGGGAGTAGGCTGCTGCAAACGTAGGGCTGTGTGATTTGACAGTGAGTTACTGCTGGACAGGTGGGGCCCAGTGATTTGACTTGCCATTATCATTTTAACTGCGGCGCTATGACCCGCTTGAGTCTCCCAATTCCTGACCACCTCCATACAGGTGCCTCTCCCGATGCTCCACCATCTAGAGGCTGGCTCTTGCTTGAGAGCCCACTCCTCCACTTTTTCCTTGCCTCTTTCCCCCACATATGCAAAAATGCCATGTAAAGTGGGCTTATAGCCCACTATTGTACTTGATCCTATAGGTGCTAAGCCTACCACATAGGCATAAAGTCTGATGTGGCAAGATAATTAAGAAGAGAGAGATTAGTTTGGTGCCACGATGCTAAGCGCGTGTACCTAGATGAAGCAAACTTAGCAATAAAAAACTAAGCACCTATGCATTGGGGACTTGAGTTGCTAAGCCATTTAATGCCCATAGCATCTCATCTAAGCACCATTTCATTGGAAGAGGTCACTCCTTGGCAAATGCAATAAATACTATGAAGAAAGAGATAGAGAGAAGTAAACAAAAGATACTCTTATAGCCAACCTTATAGCTAACCTTGTTGTATGAGTGACTAAGTGATGACTATGTATGACATGCCAACATCAGATAGCCTAACGCACCGTGTTAAATCTCCAAGGGCGCGACCGCGCGAGCGAGGCGACAGTCGTGGTAGGCCCGACCATGATACGGGCTGCTGGCAACCCTTGGATCTGAGATCGAACGGTCGCATGCTAAGTTGCTGAAAATTTGCAAAATAACCCTCCAGGATATGGTATTCACCCATAGGTCTAGAATCACACCATGCAACCGTTCGATCTCAGATCCATGGGCTCTCAGAAGCCCGTATCATGGGAGAATGGAAAGCTTCGTATCATGTGTAATTTTCCTGGCGCTTGACATGACATCGAAAGCCACTTAATTGGGCGTCGAGTAGATATGACATCTTATTGGCCCCCCATACTACTGTGCATGAATCCATTTATCCACCAGGCATGCCACTACCCTGCCATTCGCACACGCCCC
>NC_041390.1:49157302-49192739 GCF_002162155.2 Triticum dicoccoides | reverse complement strand
TACAATCGATAAACCACTCCTAGTCATCCCGTCCTTTCACATTACGGCAGTTCAATTAATCCTAACCCTCCTCCCAAATCCATGGCGTCCCAAATCTCCATGATTGGAGGTGACTACAAGGTTAGAACCATCACCGGCAATGAGTTCGACGTCATCTCCACCTGTTCTTCTACAACGGTGAAAGAATGCCTTGCTCACTTCAAACGCATGTTCAAAAACTCAAATGATGAGTGGGTCGCTGGGCTAGATGTTGAGTACACCATAGTCCCGGGAAGCGAGAAGAAACTAAAGGAGGCAGAGAAGAAGAAGCCCACCATGATCCAGGTTGCGTGCATGACTTATGCTTGGTCTACCACATATGCCATGCCGATGTTGAGGTCAAGGAATTTAAGAAGTTCCTCAAGGGCGGCCGAGTCAAATTCGTTACTGTAGACTTTAGGAACGAGAAGGAAATCCTGGGTTGGATAGGCCTCGTTGTAGGCGACCCCTTCAACCTCCAGAAGGAAGGGCTGGTGCCCTCCCTTGATCCGCCTTCAATGCTGACCCTGGCAGGAGCCATGGTTCATCCTTCGTACGGTAAACTAGAGAAACCTCCGTACATGTTTCATCGTCATGCATGGCAGTGGAATGTACTAGATATGGACCACATGCACTATGCTGCAATGGATGGCTACCTTTGTTTCAATATCTACAAGGGTTGGATGAAGAGCAAGAGCCAAGTGTGCGGTTCAAGCAAAGAAGTATCGCCCAAGAGGAAGAGGGACAAGGATGAAGTTGAGGACGTGGACGAGGACTCCGAGTAAGGTGGCAGTGTCGTTGCTCATGGTGGTTCTAATGCAGTGTCTACCGGATTAGTTGCTTAGTTCAATTTCTGGTGTGCTTAGTTTTATTTGAGGGGTGTGTTGTGCTGATCCCCCAGCAGAACTATGTTATGTTTCTTCTCGTTATATTTCATACATTTCATCTTTTAGTTGATATAGTACTACCACTCGTTTCTTGACATTATATACGTACAATATATATGGCCAACATCATATAGCTAGCAGTTTAGTTGTCAAAGAATTTCAGGGTGCTTAGATTTGTTAAAGAATTCCAGGATGCTTAGTTTTATTTGAGGGGTGTATTGTGCTGGACACCATTAACTTATCATTGTGACAATCAGCTTATTTTTGTCATGTAACATGGTCAACGGGGTTTGATGTGAAAATAACAATGTCTAATGGCATTTCTGAGCAAACATCTAACTTAACGATGGCATTTTTTAGATATCTAATTGCATTTTTGAGCAGGCATCTCATGGATCGATGGCATTTCTTGAGTAGTTGTAACTTCTAATCGAAAAAATGAGTAGTGATACACAACTAGTGGCATAAATAATAAGAACCCAAGAATTAAATAGGGCTAATTTCTTTATTTCTTTATACCTTTGTGTGTGAAACAATATACGCTGCCTACCGCCAGATTTTCTTTACAGAGGCAACATAGAACTATATGAGTGACCTGTTAAATTTTGGAATTATTCTGGGTTTGTTTGGCCTTTTTTATACATTAATTGAGTTTCTGGTCATTTAATGTGCATAATTCAAATTTGAACTACAAGCACATGCTCCCGTGCACCAAAGTTGACTGAAAAATCACATGTGTGTCCTCGGGTGAATTTCTAGGTCCCATGCAAGAAATGGGAATGAAATTCAAACATCTGGGCATCATGGTTCGACCGAGAATATTGAGAAGCTTGGTTTTAAAATTCTTGTAAATCCAAAACACGCCTGAAAATCATGAAACTTGGCATGGTGTCATGTCATGGTACTACCATGCCGTGGTAAAAAAATGCAGAATAGGAACAAGTTTTGGTATAAATTTCTTGCAAACTGGAGCTTCTCTCAAGAAGGCTCGTGGTTCTGGGAGGGAACGTGTCACCTTTGTGTGCATAATTCAAATTTTAAATACACGCACATGCTCCAGTGCACCAAAGCTGGTTGAAAAATCACATGTGTGTCCTTGGGTAAATTTCTAGGTCCCATGCCAGAAATGGGAATGGAATTCAAACATCTGGGCGTCATGGCTCAGCTGGAAACATTGAGAAGCTTGGTTTTTTAATTCCTGTAAATCCGAAACACGCATGAAAATCATGAAACTTGGCTTGGTGCCATGACATGGAACCAACATGCTGTGGTAATTTTGTTGTCCGATTTGCGAAGGCGCACACATTAACAATCAACAAAGTCATTTTGGAACAAGTGCTGTCACATTACAATCGGAAACACAAGTATTATTGAAACCATGGGCGTTCTATTTACCATTTACGTGCCGCCACGTGTCCCCTTTTTTTATTAGCTAGGAGGCGCCATGCAGGGTAGCTATTTGAGTAGGAGAGGCATGTGATCAGACCCCTGCGCGTGCTTATCGGGAGGAGAGACCTTTGACCTCCATCTGCCGTCCACCTCTCTCCCAAGGTACCATTAATGGCACCCGAGCCTCTGTTTAATGGCGTGGCAATGTCTCACTCGACTGAGATTTAAGAGAGAGAAAAAGGAAATTTGAAAAGAAAATTTTGCATGGATCTTGATGTAAGACCCGACGGACCTATATAGCATCTACTACGACTTATAGCAAGACTGATGAATATATATAAGGATGACGAGACTGGATAATAATTGTCTTAAATAATTAGGAAGATAATTAAAAAAGGCACATGCGGCTACGCCCGAAATACACAAGGGCAAAAGAAGAAGGAAGCTGCATACAACGATCTAGCTCGCTGATCTCTACTTTCTTTATGCGCTGCAGGTCACGGAGACTAGTTCTCGCGACGGGAGATGATCTCTTTCATTAGTTTCATGTCCTTAACACGCTGCTTGGTAGCATCCGTAGATTCCTCCACCAGCCAGTTGCGCTCGATGCAGAGCATGGCATTCTTGTCCATAAGATTCTTGATGATGACGCCCATCCTCTACAACACGGCAGCGGTCTCCTCCTCCTGCTTCGCCCTTCCGGCGATCTTCGCCCTCAGTAGGTCGCCCTCGCCCCAGAGCTTCGCATTTCCCTCCCCGAGTTGCCGGATGACGCCGGTAGCCTCGTCCTTCATCCTCGCCCAGTCGGAGATCTGATCCATCTAGCTATGGACTATCGCATGCATGCGCCTATAAGAGTCCTTGTCTGCCCGCGAGAAATTTTCTCAGGCTGCCGTGACGCGGCGAGACCTCCCTGCTGCTTAGGCGGCATGGCGGGACATCTTGGCTACTTCCACGGCTTGGCCGGACAAGTCTACTACATCAACTGCGCGGCGGGACCTCCGTGCTTCTTCGGCGGCGCGGCGGGACCTCTGTGCTACTACTGCTGCGCGGCTAGACATGTCGGCTGCTTTCGAGGCGAGGCGGGACATCTCTTGTGCTCCCTCTTCCATGCTCACCTCTCCCTGGTGGAAATCTCTCGACCCAAAACTCACGCTGGCTATGGCTTGATTGTTTCTTGTGGATGAGGAGTTGAGGAGGAATGTGCAGTCATTTTTGGTTAGGTAGTTCCCCTTTTATAACCTAAGTACTAGCACTAGTACTAAAACCTGCATAGTGGGAACACGTTCAGGTTTGGTACGTACCGGTAGGTGTGAGCAGGCTTGCACTTAATTGTAGCACTAGTACTTTCAAATGTGATGGGAACAAGGTAAAGATTAATGGATGGTTTTTGGTTTCGAGGCCCGAAACGGCTCCCTATGAGTTTAGTGGAACATAAATTTCAAGTAGACTGCACTGCTCAGATGCGTAAATATTATGTTACTGTCAAAAATTGGCACAAAATACGAAGGAGACCAATGGAAGTACTACTAGCAACCCATGATTTAACTACTCGCATGCGCGCAGTGGAGTAGTAATGTCTTTCTTCCGCCCTCATGTCCACTCAATTTGCATGCGCTGTATTAATTGACCATCAATGAAGTGAAGGACTTTCATGCGTCAAATTATCACATGGGGTGGATCTTGGTACAAAATTGTGTCCGCCCGTGTACCCGCGTGTGCATGCAAGGGAATGAGTGCGTGCGTGGCGTGCGCGCACATCTTTGCTTCATGCATGTACTGCCAGTGCGGCTCAAGGAGGACGAGTACATTCTTCTGGAACCGGCAGCATGTCACTGTGATCAATCCACACAAGGATGTCGCGACAACGCCTCCACATGTGCAACATGCCCACGTGGCTTCATGAAGTACTAGTAAGGTACACGTGCATTGCACGCGTCAGATTTTGCAACCAAATTACAAATAAATACCACACTGTAGCATGTAAGCTTTGAGTCATATATGCCTAATGTAGACCTTCGTTTAATTCTTATAGTTCATCTCATTCAAAATCAATTAGTTTTTATAAAAAACCTAGGGCCTCTTTGATTCGTAGGATTTCCAAGACGCGGGAATGGGAAGAACATGGGATTAGAGTGGAATGTCGTCTTGAATCCTATAGGATGGTACGAGTGTTTGATTGTGCATAGAAATAACACAGAATTCTTTCAAAGTAGTTTGAGTGGATGGGATGTTTCCTATGAAATCTAGTGCAAATGAATCATATGGAAAAATTCCTATGGTTTACAATCCTACAAATCAAACAACCAAGATAGGAAAAATTCCTAAGGATTAGAATCCTCCAAAATTCCTTTGACAATCCTTTGAATCAAAGAAGCCCTTAATCTATTTTATGATTCATGGAATTGTGCATTGTAAAGCATAAAGTACAAACAAAGAATGGCAATTCAACTAGAAAAAAAGTTTGGGCAGTTACGATACGGAAGATTCTAGAACAAAGGAGAACCACTATTGTTTTGAGATTTGTGCATTATGCTTAAGTTCAACCATGGAGTCTGCTAGATTGTACATGTGGCAAAATTCGGTGGGGGGCTAGAAGATGGTGCGAGGGGCCGAGTGGAGGGAGACTATGAAGGAGTTCACAACTGCGAGATCGATATTTAGAGAGAGGGGGCGAGAACGTGCGTTGTTGCGCATAGTGGCGGAGCCATGAAAAATGTCCCATGAGCTAGGGTGCCAAGCATTGATAATCCTTTACGAGGAGGGCCAATTCATCAACTTAAAACATTTTTACCAGCAATTGTCTAATGATCACATTCATATTAGCCTCGATATATAGTGATGTTAGGGGGGGAGGGCCCTTGCTGCCCACTGTCTTGACCATTGTGCGCGCGTCTGAGAGATGAAGCGGAAGGCATGGATGATGAGAGGGGCGTTGGATATATAATTAATGTGGGTGTATTATCTATATATGTAATCCTATATAGAGAGGTATAGATTGATCGATGTGGACGTGGGAAAGAGGGTGAGACCTCACTAGATATATATATTGACCGGTTTATGTGGAAAACTATGAAAGATCTAGCTACATACACACACACGCGCATAGAGGAACATCGATCGTTGCGCATGCACGTCAGAGATAAAGAATGCCCGATATGATGGAGAGGGGGATGTTTGTGTGTGTGTGCCTTCATGGGAGACCGACCTGAAGAAAAAGATTGCATGTGTGCGATGGATAATGCCGACTGGTAGTGTGTGTGCATGCATGCACGAGAGAAAGTTAGTGGTACAATTATAAAGAGAAGAACAATGTGTGGGACTAAAAGACTAGCTAGGTGAGGTAATAATCAATGTAAAGTTGAATTCAAATATTTGAATAAGAGATCATGATGTTTGAAACCCATGCATGCATGAATATAACGAAGATCTGCGTGGTGTGGTTTGGAAATGAGCATGTTGCAATGTATACACATTGAACAAGGTCAGATTGGTTTGAATTTGAGATACCGATTGCAGACATCATTTGGCCACATTGCATCCGTGCATGGACAAACTTTTCTAATTGGAGATGATGGGTGGCTTTCGCATAACATATCTATATCTATACCCCTATATATATATTATATTTTTTATATAGTGTGCGGATAACTTTAACTTTGAAAGATGGTCGTTGGATGGGGCCAATCCGATGGTGCAGAGCTGACAAATTTGAGCACTACTGGCCGTTGGATATCATCTAGATTCCACCAGATTTTGCCACATGTACAATCTAGAAGACTCTATGGTTGAACTTAAGCATAATGCACAAACCTCAAAACACAAGCACTTCATCTTTGTTCTAGAATCTTCCGTATCATAATTTCCCAAATGTTTTTCTACATGATTTGTTTTTACTTTATGCCTTACAATGCACAATTCCATGAATCTTAAAATAGATTAGCTTTCTTATAAAAACTAGATGATTTTGCATGAAATGAACTATAAGAATTAACACCTACATCATGCATATATGACTCAAAGCTTACATGCTATAATGTGGTATTTATTCATAATTTGGTTGCCAAATCTCATGCGTGCAATGCACGCGTACCTTACTAGTCTAAATGGTGTCTGTGTGTGTGTTGTGCGTGTTAAACACATTGTACGTAGTACATCATACTAGTCTAAATTGTCTTTTTTTGGTACACGTTAAGCTTGTTCTCCCGAAATTTCAAACCGCGCCTTGTTATGCCGAAATTTCAACCTAGCGTCTCTGTCTATCATGCTGCGAAACTCCCGCCTCTTCAACCCGCACCTTGTTAGCCCGAAATATTTATGATATATCTTTGTCTCGCTGTGCTCCGACAACTCCCTCCACCTCAACCCGCGCCTTGCTATTCCAAAATTACAACGTGCATGAAAACTCCCACCTCCTGTAAAATCCCGACACGCGAAATGCCTGTGATACCCCTGAACGGAAAGAACCGCATCAAATCAGTGGGGGTACTTCCATAACTTACCCCACATTTCGGACAAGCGCGTCCCTAAGCCATGGTTCCCCACACCCATCCCATCCGCCCACCCATTCATACACCGAGTCCGGCAAAACCCGCGAAGCCCCACACCCTCCTCCGCCCGCCACCCAGCCGGAGCCTCTTCCCCAACGACGTCATCCACAGCAACACCTCGACGTCCCTCATCCACTTTACCAGATGAGGATCCGTCGTCGAGCTGGTCGTCCCGCCAGTTCAGCCACCCCGTCCTCCACCTCCAAGGAGCTGCCTCGACGTTCCCCTCGTCTTTCGCGTCACCTCCATTCCCACACCGCCGTCTTCACCTGCACCACCGGAAGAGCATCATCATCACCGTTTCCTCGGATGAAGTTGCGGCCTAATCGGCGCCACCAAAGAGGTTGTACACTAATCGCCAACCCATTTTCTGAATTATGGCATGCCAACCCATTTTCTAAAGACATAATATAATTATAACATCTCATCATGTTCACATAGTCATCATATTTTGAATTATCTCATTCTATCCGTGAATTATATCATGCCATCATGTTTCCATCGACGGCATGTTTGTGATTTATGGCATGCCAACCACTTTAATAGACACATCGTATAGTTATATCATGTCATCCTGTTTACATAGTCATCATATTTTGAAGTATGTCATTCTATCATGTTTAGTTAGCCATCATACATGTGAAATTGTGTCATGCTATCCTGTTTAATTAGCCATCATATATGTGAAATTATGCCCTATTTTCTTCCCTACTATCCATTGCACCTGTCTATCTTACAATGTCTGTACATTCAATTACTTTTCTTTTTTATCAGCCATTTCAATTGGAGGGGGGATGGTAGTATGTGTGGGAGTAAAAACACGGTCTTCAGAAAAGATCGTGCTACCTGTCAATGCGGATAGAACCATGGTTGTACTTGCCCAAGAACCAGCCCCACCACACATAACCCAGACTCACGCAGATTGTACCCCTACCTAGTTGGACAGAGAACCAGCTACACCCCTTCTAACCCCAACCCCAACAGATAGTAACCCTATTCCCGTTGACATAACACCATCTCCACCAGAGAGCACCGAAACACGAGCAGTTAGTAAGGCAACTGCAGTGCCCAAAGCATGAGGACCACCACTCCGAACCCCAAGTCAACGCTTAAAGCAGAAGAAGAATTGTTCTCAAGTCAGGTTCCATAGCTATGGTTCATACTACTTTACTCTTGCATCATTGTATTTACTCATACCAACTAATTTCAAATTTGAAGGATGCAATTGAAACTCCAATGGCGCAACAGGTATGTTTTAAACCTGTTTCTTTAACGTGTTTGCTACTGTAACTTGCTCTATGTTGATTTCAGTTTCAATTGAATAAACAGTTATATTTTCATGCCATGCACCTTACAAGTGTTATTATTGCTGTGTAGTTTCCCAAACTTATATTCTGTCTAAGCTGCTTTGTCTTAAATAGATATGATTCGAACTATATGTATCTTGATTTGGCAACATAAACTTGAATGATATAGACCATACAGTGACCATACTACATAGATATATGTTTGTTTCATGTTGTTATCCTATCCACCTTACTACTGAACTGGTTTACCAAAACGAGTTTCATATACTACATTGTAAACCTGTGATGTGTTTGTTTGTTTCTCTTTTAGAATGCGGACAAAATATTGGAGAAGAGTACCCCGTTATGCAATGGTACATGACGTAATGCAGATAAGGTTCAAGATAGTGAGACATCCCTGTTGGTCTCCAAGAAAGCTGATAAAAACTATATTGAAGACACTGAGACAACCCCAAGGTCCTGTCTTGATGTAGTGTTCGAGTTACTGGCTACTACTACTGGCACCAGCTCTTCGAACTCGCTGCCTGAATCAGTTCGGCTTCTTGAGTCTCAACTTCAAGTTGAAAGACATCGATCAGATGTTATGCGACAGGAAGCCAAAGGACCGAGGAAGTCCCTGCAGAATTCAGATGCATACTTTCTGGTGCAACAGCAAGTGCTGGAGGATTTGAGCGCCAAACAAGAGAAAGTTAATAAGCTTGCTAAGCATCTTGCCAGCATTATGGGTACCCAGGATATTGTTTCTTGAGCTCTTCTAAAGTGGTTTCAGTTCTGGACTTGTTTTCCTGCGGCGTTTATATGCTGCTTTGTTCCCTATATTTGCACTGGTGGCGAACTTTGATTCCCAGCGGATGTAATATGTGTAATAGCTGTGATAGCCTAGCGTAAGTTTCTTGCCTATTTATTTCCTTATTGTCTTATTTATTTGTTTTCTTGTAGTCAGTGCAGTTTTTTCCGCGGTTTGCTAGTGGCCGCAATAGCCTATTTTTTAAAACTAGGGCACATTAACCATGGGCTACATATTTACTGTAGTTAACATGGACCTCCTATGGGTCGTAGAAACAATGTGCCTTCTAAGGGCCATAGAAACAATGGGCCTTCTACGAGGCATAGAAACAATGGGCCTTATACGGGCTGTAGACACAATGGGCCTTCTACGGGCCGTATCATCAATGGGCCTTCTACGGGCCGTATGTTCGGTTGGCCAAACATGGGCCAATAACAGACCACATTATGGCCGTAAATGGGCTAGAGTTGAAATCATCTGTTCATGGGCCAACTATAACGGGCTGTCGTTAATCGGCCGTATTTGATGACGCTATGAAAACGGTATAACGTATTAACGGGCCACAAACGGGCCGACTGTAACCACGGGCTGAATTTGGCCCACAAGCAGAAAATGACAGTAACGGGCCAACAGTAAACGGATGCTGTAAATGAGCCCAAGAATAAATGGGCCCTGAGAAGGCTGAAAGATAACATGGGCTGGAAACAGACCAACGGTATAATGGGCCGTTAATGGGTATAAAGTGATACACTGTTCATTACGGGCCAGTTTACCACGGGCCGTTAATGGGCCGAGGGTTACTAAGGGACTCATATGGGCCGAAAGACATCATGGGCCATACATGGGCCGGAAGTTAAAACGGGCTGGAATTAATTTGGACGGCCCAGATGACGCTACTGGGGCTAATTCGGATAGGCCGTAAACGGGCCCTTGGTTAGTGGGCTGTAAATGGGCTATATGCGAACATGTCATTAACAGGCTTGCCGTGGGCCAGCCTGCCACCTTTTGACCAAGTCAAACGGGCCGGCCTTTTCACAGGAATGGTCCTCTATTGGGTCGTGCCACGTGTCGACGAATCATAGGCGCTTTGGGTCCAATGAGTGGATGACATCTGTCCCAGCGGCGAGCCAACACGTGTTCCCTCCAGCCAATGATGATTCTACACATGGAAAATCCCCATTGGTCAGGGATGTTAACGGGTTATCGGATCCAAAACCGGACCTGATAGCTTAACGGCGTTCCGTTACGGTGGATGCCACATGTCGGTCACCCTTGACGAAAGCACTTCTGTGACGTGCGATTTATCGTCATGGAAGTGGACACTTCCGTGATGATAATTTTGGTAATGTCATGGAACACTTCTACGACAACACAGGTATGACTATCTTGATTCTTTCATAAATTTGTCATGGATGTACATCCATGACAGAAAACGTGACCTACTGTGACAAACACGTATCATCACGGAAGTGTATTTTTTTGTAGTGTCCTCTGGTCTAAGCTTGTAAGGACATTTGCAAACAAGTTCCGTGCCAGGCTCAAGATCGATAACGAATTCAATTGGCAGGTGAGGAGGCATTCCCGGAAGCTCTTCTGGAAAGATGTCTTGATATTCACAAACGACTGGAATTTGAGAGATGGCATTCAACTCTCCCTTCTCATTGAGAGAAAACAGTCAACTCGTTTCGTCACGAGCGGCATAGATGATCACATCCTAAGAAGAGTGTGTCAATTGAATCTGCCTTGCAGCACAATCAAGATGAGCCTTGTGTTTAGGAAGCCAGTCCATCCTGAGAATTAGATCAATATCAGAGTCACCAAGAACCATTGGAGAAGACATAAATCTATAGTCGCCCATCTTGATGGAAACATTCGGAATCATCATGGTAGCCCTCATAGCAGAGCCCGGAGAAACAACTCCCACGGGTTTTTCCCAACATTTCCGAAACGAAGTCATGCTTTGAAACAAATGATCTTGACATGAAACAATGCGATGCACCAGTGTCAAAAAGAACTTTTGCAGGAATAGAGTGAACTGGAAGGTTACCCATGATCACATCTGAAGAATCCTCGGCCTGAGCTGCGTTCAACATGTTCACCTTAGCATGCTTGGGATTATGCTTGACCACTGCATTGCTGGAAGATCTCACAGGAGGAGGAGGCGGAAGGCTCCTTTGGTTGAAGCACTTGTTTGCATAGTGCCCTTTCTGCTGACACTTGTTGCAAGTAACCTATGAGAGCGGACGATGATAAGGAGCACTTGACCTTGGAGTAAGAGAATGAGCTTTGTTCTGATAGCCTGGGTTGCGTGGGTGGGAAGAACCATTGGCACCTTTGCTCTTCTGCTGGTAGGGCTGGCGAAACGGAGGAGGAGGCAACCAGAACTTCAGTTGCTCAGCTGCCACTTGTGATGAAAAAGAAGATTGAACTGCATACCTGACTCTCTTCTTAGATGCCTCGCACTCGAGCTGAGCAGCTTCTTGCTTTAGTGCCATGTTATAGGATTGATCAAACTTGGTCGGCTCAAGAAGCACGAGAGCTAACTGCAAATCCTCTCTGAGGCCACCTCTGAATTGATAGATCATACTCTTTTCATCAGGGAAGTCTTGTTTAGCGAAGCGAGCAAGTTTCTGAAACTGGATATTGTATTGATACACGGACATGCTGCCTTGCTTGAGATTGCGCAACTCCGCACGCTTGCTCTCAGCAACACTTGATGGGATGTGATGAGCTTTGAAGTCTCGGCGGAAATCATCCCAGGTAATCACACGACCTCCTCTGGAATCTCTGTATTGTTGATACCACTTAGCAGCTTGGTCCATGAGTTGAAACAAAGCAAACTTGACAAAGTCCTCAAGTCTGACATTGCTACATGTTGGGGAACATAGTAATTTCAAAAAAATTCCTACGCACACACAGGATCATGGTGATGCATAGCAACAAGAGGGGAGAGGTTGTCCACGTACCCTCGTAGACCGAATGCAGAAGCGTTAGCACAACGCGGTTGATGTAGTCGTATGTCTTCACGATCCGATCGTTCCAAGTACCAAACGCACGGCACCTCCGAGTTCTGCACACGTTCAACTCGATGACGTCCCGTGAGCTCCAATCCAGCAAAGCTTCACAAGAGAGTTTCATCAGCACGAAAGCGTGGTGATGGTGATGATGATGCTACCGATGCAGGGCTTCACCTAAGCACCGCTATGATATGACCGAGGTGGAATATGGTGGAGGGGGGCACCACACACGGCTGGAATAGATCACCAGGTCAACTTGTGTGTTCTAGGGTGCCCCTGCCCCCGTATATAAAGGAGCAAGGGGGAAGGCGGCCCTCCAGGAGTAGGAGAGGGGGAAGGCGCCCCTGCCACCGGGAGTAGGACTCCTCCTTTTCCTTGTTGGAGTAGGAGAGGGAAGGAAGGGAGAGAGGAGGAGAAGGAAAAAGGGGGGCGCCACCCCCCTCCTTGTCCAATTCGGACTAGAGGGGGAGGGGGGCGCGACTGCCCTAGCCGCCCCTCCTCTTCTCCCACTAAGTCCCATGAGGCCCAATTAACTCCCTGGGGGGTTCCGGTAACCCCCCGGTACTTCGGTTTTTTTATCAAAAACCACTCGTAACACTTCCGGTGTCCGAATATAGTCGTCCAATATATTGATCTTAACGTCTCGACCATTTCGAGACTCCTCATCATGTCCGTGATCATATCCGGGACTCCGAACTACCTTCGGTACATCAAAACACAAAAAACTCATAATACGATCGTCACCAAACTTTAAGCGTGTGGATGATACGTCTCCAACGTATCTATAATTTTTGATTATTCCATGCTATTATATTATCTGTTTTGGATGTTTATGGGCTTTATTATGCACTTTTATATTATTTTTGGGACTAACCTATTAAAGTAGAACCTAGTGCCAGTTTCTGTTTTTTCCTTGTTTTAGAGTATCACAGAAAAGGAAAATCAAACGGAGTCAAATTGACCTGAAACTTCATGGAACTTATTTTTGGACCAGAAGAAGCCCACGGAGTATTGGAGATGGACCAGGAAAGTCCCGGGCTGCCCACGAGGGTGGGGAGCGTGCCCACCCCCTGGGCGCGCCCCTACCTCCTGGACAGCCCGGAGATCCAACGACGTACTTCTTCCTCCTATATATACCCTTATACCCTAAAAACTTTGAGGAGCAGAATAGATCGGGAGTTCCGCCGCCAGAAGCCTCCGTAGCCACCGAAAACCAATCTAGATCCATTCTGGCACCCTGCCGGAGGGGGTAATCCCTCTCCGGTGGCCATCTACATCATCCCGACGCTTTCCATGAAGAGGAGGGAGTAGTCCACCCTCGGGGCTGAGGGTATGTACCAGTAGCTATGTGTTTGATCTCTCTCTCTCTCTCTCTCGTGTTCTTGAGGTGGTACGATCTTGATGTATCGCGAGCTTTGCTATTATAGTTGGATCTTATGATGTTTCTCCCCCTCTACCCTCTTGTAATGGATTGAGTTTTCCCTTTGAAGTTACCTTATCGGATTGAGTCTTTAAGGATATGAGAACACTTGATGTATGTCTTGCGTGGGATACCCATGGTGACAATGGGGTATTCTATTGATCCACTTGATGTATGTTTTGGTGATCAACTCGCGGGTTCCGCCCACGAACCTATGCATAGGGGTTGGCACATGTTTTCGTCTTGACTCACCGATAGAAAATTTGGGGCACTCTTTGAAGTTCTTTGTGTTGGTTGAATAGATGAATCTGAGATTGTGTGATGCATATCGTATAATCATTCCCATGGATACTTGAGGTGACATTGGAGTAACTAGGTGACATTAAGGTTTTGGTTGATTTGTGTCTTAAGGCGTTATTCTAGTACGAACTCTATGATAGATTGAACGGAAAGAATAGCTTCATGTTATTTACTACAGACTCTTGAATAGATCGATCAGAAAGGATAACTTTGAGGTGGTTTTGTACCCTACCATAATCTCTTCGTTTGTTCTCCGCTATTAGTTACTTTGGAGTGACTCTTTATTTCATGTTGAGGGATAGTTATGTGATCCAATTATGTTATTATTGTTGAGAGAACTTGCACTAGTGAAAGTATGAACCCTAGGCCTTGTTTCCTAGCATTGCAATACCGTTTACGCTCACTTTTACCATTAGTTACCTTGCTATTTTTATATTTTCAGATTACAAAAACCTATATCTATCATCCATATTGCACTTGTATCACCATCTCTTCGCCGAACTAGTGCACCTATACAATTTATCATTGTATTGGGTGTGTTGGGGACACAAGAGACTCTTTGTTATTTGGTTGTAGGGTTGTTTGAGAGAGACCATCTTCATCCTATGCCTCCCACGGATTGATAAACCTTAGGTCATCCACTTGAGGGAAATTTGCTACTGTCCTACAAACCTCTGCACTTGGAGGCCCAACAACGTCTACAAGAAGAAGGTTGTGTAGTAGACATCAAGATCTTTTCTGGCGCCGTTGCCAGGGAGGTTAGCGCTTGAAGGTATATCTTTAGATATTTTAATAGAATCTTTTAGTTTCTTGTTTTATCACTAGTTTAGTTTATAAAAGGAAATTATAAAAAATGGAATTGAGGATACCTCATATGCTTCATCTTTTTAATGTCTTTCATGAAAATAAGGATTCTGATAATTGTGCCAAAGTGTTAGAAGAAGAATGCATTATAATGTTTGGCACTAAATCCTTGTATGATGAGCATGATTGCAATGTTGTTAGTATGAATTCTTTGAATATCCATGATGCTAATGATATGCAAAGCCACAAGCTTGGGGATGCTATGTTTGATGAAGATGATATTTTTTGTCCCCCAAGTCTTGATGAGAAAATTTATTTTGATGATAGCATCCTCCTATTTATGATGATTATATTGATGAAAGTGGATTTGGAGAGGTCATGACTTTATTTCGCAATGATTCCACTATTTCGGAAGAGGTTCCAATTGATTATGAGAACAAAGTTGCTATCTATGATGATTATTGTGATGACATGTATGCTATAAAGAATAATGATAACCATGAAACTTGACATCATGATTTTAGTTTTCAATTGGATGATGCCTCACATGATAGTTATTTTGTTGAGTTTGCTCCCACTATTATGAATGAGAAGAATTTGGTTATGTAGAGATTAGTAAATTTTCTATGCTTGTAGATCATGAAAAGAATGCTTTATGTGATGGTTATATTGTTGAATTCATTCATGATGCTACTAAAAATTATTATGAGTGAGGAATATATGCTTGTAGGAATTGCAATAATATCAAGTTTCCTCTCTATGTGCATAAAGTTTTAAAGTTATGCTTGTTTTACCTTCCTATGCAAGTTGATTCTTGTTCCCATAAGTTGTTTTCTCGCAAAATTCCTATGCATATGAAGTGGGTTAGGCTTAAATGTGCTTGTTATATTCTTCATGATTCTCTCTTTATGTTCCAATTCTTATCTTTTATGTGAGCATCATTGAAATCATCATGCTTAGCTAGGGGCATTAAACGACAATTTTATTTTTCCTCCTTTCTTTTTGTTCCTATTTAGTAATAAATGAATCATCTATTCTCTGTTATGATTTTGTTTTTTATGTTTTAATTAGTGTTTGTGCCAAGTAAAGCCTTCAGGATCTTCTTGGGTGATTGTTATTTGATCTTGCTGTAAAAACCATAAAGTATGTGCTCACGAGAATAATTTCCATTTTTTACCAGAGAGCGATAAAATACCAATTCCACTTGCAGTAGATTAATAAACAAATTTTCTAGGACTTCCTAATTTATCATGATTTTTGGAGTTACAGAAGTATTCGAATCCTACAGATTACTACAGACTGTTCTGTTTTTGATAGATTCTGTTTTCTATGTGTTGTTTGCTTATTTTGATGAATCTATGAGTAGTATCGGAGGGTATTAACCATAGAGAAGTTGGAATACAGTAGATATTACACCAATATGAATTTAGAATGAGTTCACAACAGTACCTAAGTGGTGATTCATTTTCTTATACTAATGGAGCTCACGAGATTTTCTGTTTAAGTTTTGTGTTGTGAAGTTTTCAAGTTTTGGGTAAAGATTTGATTGAGTATGGAACAAGGAGTGGCAAGAGCCTAAGCTTGGGGATGCCCATGGCACCCCAAGATAATCTAAGGACACCAAAAAGCCAAAGCTTGGGGATGCCCCGGAAGGCATCCCCTCTTTCGTCCTCATCCATCGGTAATTTTACTTGGAGCTATATTTTTATTCACCACATGATATGTGTTTTGCTTGGAGCGTCATTTTATTTTATTTTGTTTTGCTTGCTGTTTGAATAAAATACCAAGATATGAAATTCTTAAATGTTAGAGAGTCTTCACATAGTTGCATGATTATTCGACTACTCATTGATCTTCACTTATATCTTTCGGAGTAGTTTGTCATTTGCTCTAGTGCTTGACTTATATCGTTTCAGAGCACGATGGTGGTTTTATTTTGAAGAAATATATGAACTCTTGTGATTCACTTATATTATTTTGAGAGTCTTTAGAAAAAGCATGGTAGTTTGCTTTGGTTATGAAGCTAGTCCTAATATGATGGGCATCCAAGTGGGGTATAATAAAAACTTCCATATACTATGGGAAGTTTGATACTTGATGATTGTTTTGAGATATGGAGATGGTGATATTAGAGTCATGCTAGTTGAGTAGTTGTGAATTTGAGGAATACTTGTGTTGAAGTTTGTGATTCCCGTAGCATGCACGTATGGTGAACCGTTATGTGACGAAATCGGAGCATGATTTATTTATTGATTACCTTCCTTATGAGTGGCAGTCGGGGACGAGCGATGGTCTTTTCCTACCAATCTATCCCCCTAGGAGCATGCGTGTAATACTTTTTTCGATTACTAATAGATTTTTGCAATAAGTATGTGAGTTCTTTATGACTAATGTTGAGTCCATGGATTATATGCATTCTCACTCTTCCACCATTGCTAGGCTCTCTAGTAGCGCACAACTTTCGCTGGTACCATAAGCCCACCATATACCTTCCTCAAAACAGCCACCATACCTACCTATTATGGCATTTCCATAGCCATTCCGAGATATATTGCCATGCAACCTTCCACCGTTCCGTTATTATGACACGCTTCATCATTGGCATACTGCTTTTCATGATCGTGTTGTTGACATTGTATTTGTGGAAAAGCCACCATTCATAATTCTTTCATACATGCCACTCATGAGTCATTGCACATCCCAGTACACTGCCGGAGGCATTCATATAGAGTCATATTTTGTTCTAAGTATCGAGTTGTAATTCTTGAGTTGTAAGTAAATAAAAGTGTGATGATCATCATTATTAGAGCATTGTCCCAGTGAGGAAAGGATGATGGAGACTGTGATTCCCCCACAAGTCGGGATGAGACTCCGGACTAAATAAAAAAAAGAGGCCATAAAAAAGACAGAAAAGGCCCAAATAAAAAAATGAGAGAAAAAAAGAGAAGGGACAATGCTACCATCCTTTTACCACACTTGTGCTTCAAAGTAGCACCATGATCTTCATGATAGAGAGTCTCCTATGATATCACTTTCATATACTATTGGGAATTTTTCATTATAGAACTTGGCTTGTATATTCCAATGATGGGCTTCCTCAAAATGCCCTAGGTCTTTATGAGAAAGCGAGTTGGATGCACACCCACTTAGTTTCTTTTGTTGAGCTTTCATATACTTGTAGCTCTAGTGCATCCGTTGCATGGCAATCCCTACTCACTCACATTGATATCTATTAATGGGCATCTCCATAGCCCGTTGATACGCCTAGTTGATGTGAGACTATCTTCTCCTTTTTGTCCTCTCCACAACCACCATTCTATTCCACCTATAGTGCTATGTCCATGGCTCACGCTCATGTATTGCATGAAGATTGAAAAAGTTTGAGAACATCAAAAGTATGAAACAATTGCTTGGCTTGTCATCGGGGTTGTGCATGATTTAAATATTTTGTGTGATGAAGATAGAGCATAACCAGACTATATGATTTTGTAGGGATAGCTTTCTTTGGCCATGTTACTTTGAGAAGACATGATTGCTTTGTTAGTATGCTTGAAGTATTATTGTTTTTATGTCAATACTAAACTTTTGTCTTGAATCTTATGGATCTGAACATTCATGCCACAATAAAGAGAATTACTTAGAGAAATATGTTAAGTAGCATTCCACATCAAAAATTCTGTTTTTATCATTTACCTACTCGAGGACGAGCATGAATTAAGCTTGGGGATGCTGATACGTCTGCAACGTATCTATAATTTTTGATTGTTCCATGCTATTATATTATCTGTTTTGGATGTTTATGGGCTTTATTATGCACTTTTATATTATTTTTGGGACTAACCTATTAACCCAGAGCCCAGTGCCAATTTTTGTTTTTTCCTTGTTTTAGAGTATCGCAGAAAAGGAACATCAAACGGAGTCCAATTGACCTGAAACTTCATGGAACTTATTTTTGGACCAGAAGAAGCCCACAGAGTATCGGAGATGGACCAGGAGAGTCCTGGGCTGCCCACGAGGGTGGGGGTGCGCCCACCCCTCTGGGCGTGCCCCCTGCCTCGTGGACAACCCGGAGATCCACCGACGTACTTCCTCCTCCTATATATACCCATATACCCTAAAAACTTCGAGGAGCAGAATAGATCGGGAGTTCCGCCGCCAGAAGCCTCCGTAGCCACCGGAAAACAATCTAGACCCGTTCCGGCACCCTACCGGAGGTGGTAATCCCTCTCCGGTGACCATCTTCATCATCCCGGCGCTTTCCATGATGAGGAGGGAGTAGTCCACCCTCGGGGCTGAGGGTATGTACCAGTAGCTATGTGTTTGATCTCTCTCTCTCTCTCTCTCTCTCTCTCTCTCTCTCTCGTGTTCTTGAGGTGGTACGATCTTGATGTATCACGAGCTTTGCTATTATAGTTGGATCTTATGATGTTTCTCCCCCTCTACTCTCTTGTAATGGATTGAGTTTCCCTTTGAAGTAACCTTATCGGATTGAGTCTTTAAGGATTTGAGAACACTTGATGTATGTCTTGCGTGGGATACCCGTGGTGACAATGGGGTATTCTATTGATCCACTTGATGTATGTTTTGGTGATCAACTTGTAGGTTCCACCCATGAACCTATGCATAAGGGTTGGCACACGTTTTCATCTTGACTCTCCGGTAGAAACTTTGGGGCACTCTTTGAAGTTCTTTGTGTTGGTTGAATAGATGAATCTGAGATTGTGTGATGCATATCGTATAATCATACCCATGGATACTTGAGGTGACATTGGAGTATCTAGGTGACATTAGGGTTTTGGTTGATTTGTGTCTTAAGGTGTTATTCTAGTATGGACTCTATGATAGATTGAACGGAAAGAATAGCTTCATGTTATTTTACTACGGACTCTTGAATAGATCGATCAGAAAGGATAACTTTGAGGTGGTTTCGTACACTACCATAATCTCTTCGTTTGTTCTCCGCTATTAGTGACTTTGGAGTGACTCTTTGTTGCATGTTGAGGGATAGTTATGTGATCCAATTATGTTATTATTGTTGAGAGAACTTGCACTAGTGAAAGTATGAACCCTAGGCCTTGTTTCCTAGCATTGCAATACCGTTTACGCTCACTTTTACCATTAGTTACCTTGCTATTTTTATATTTTCAGATTACAAAAACCTATATCTATCATCCATATTGCACTTGTATCACCATCTCTTCGCCGAACTAGTGCACCTATACAATTTATCATTGTATTGGGTGTGTTGGGGACACAAGAGACTCTTTGTTATTTGGTTGTAGGGTTGTTTGAGAGAGACCATCTTCATCCTATGCCTCCCACGGATTGATAAACCTTAGGTCATCCACTTGAGGGAAATTTGCTACTGTCCTACAAACCTCTGCACTTGGAGGCCCAACAACGTCTACAAGAAGAAGGTTGTGTAGTAGACATCAGCGGACCCTACGGGTTCGAGAACCATGTAGACATGACCGAGACATGTCTCCGGTCAATAACCAATAGCGGAACCTGGATGCTCATATTGGTTCCTTCATATTCTACGAAGATCTTTATCGGTCAAACCGCATAACAACATACGTTGTTCCCTCTGTCATCGGTATGTCACTTGCCCGAGATTCGATCGTCGGTATCTCAATACCTAGTTCAATTTCATTACCGGAAAGTCTCTTTACTCATTCCATAATGCATCATCCCGCAACTAACTCATTAGTCACATTGCTTGCAAGGCTTATAGTGATGTGCATTACCGAGAGGGCCCAGAGATACCTCTCCGACAATCGGAGTGACAAATCCTAATCTCAAAATACGCCAATTCAACAAGTACCTTTGAAGACACCTGTAGAGCACCTTTATAATCACCCAGTTATGTTGTGACATTTGGTAGCACACAAAGTGTTCCTCCGGTAAACAGGGGTTGCATAATGTCATAGTCATAGGAACATGTATAAGTCATGAAGAATGCAATACCAACATACTAAACGATCAAGTGCTAAGCTAACAGAATGGGTCAAGTCAATCACATCATTCTCCTAATGATTTGATCCCGTTAATCAAATGACAACTCATGTCTATGGCTAGGAAACATAACCATCTTTGATCAACGAGCTAGTCAAGTAGAGGCATACTAGTGACACTCTGTTTGTCTATGTATTCACACATGTATTATGTTTCCGGTTAATACAATTCTAGCATGAATAATAAACATTTATCATGATATAAGGAAATAAATAATAACTTTTTTATTGCCTCTAGGGCATATTTCCTTCAGTCTCCCACTTGCACTAGAGTCAATAATCTAGATTACACAGTAATGATTCTAACACCCATGGAGCCTTGCTGCTGATCATGTTTTGCTCGTGGAAGAGGCTTAGTCAATGTATGCAACATTCGGATCCGTATGTATCTTGCAAATCTCTATGTCTCCCACCTGGACTTGATCCCGGATGGAGTTGAAGCGTCTCTTGATGTGCTTGGTTCTCTTGGGAAACCTGGATTCCTTTGCCAAGGAAATTGCACCAGTATTGTCACAAAAGATTTTCATTGGACCTGATGCACTAGGTATGATACCTAGATCGGATATGAACTCCTTCATCTAGACTCCTTCATTTGCTGCTTCCGAAGCAGCAATATACTCCGCTTCACATGTAGATCCCGCCATGACGCTCTGTTTAGAACTGCTCCAACTGACAGCTCCACCGTTCAATATAAACACGTATCCGGTTTGCGATTTAGAATCGTCCGGATCAGTGTCAAAACTTGCATCAACATAACCATTTACGATGAGCTCTTTGCCACCTCCATAAACTAGAAACATATCCTTAGTCCTTTTCAGGTACTTCAGGATGTTCTTGACCGCTGTCCAGTGATCCACTCCTAGATTACTTTGGTACCTCCTCGCCAAACTAATAGCAAGGCACACATCAGGTCTGGTACACGGCATTACATACATGATAAGCCTATGGCTGAAGCATGGGGAACATCTTTCATTTTCTCTCTATCTTCTGTAGTGGTCAGGTATTGAGTCTTACTCAACTTCACACCTTGTAATACAGGCAAGAACCCTTTCTTTGCCTGTTCAATTTTGAACTTCTTCAAAACTTTTTCAAGGTATGTGCTTTGTGAAAGTCCAATTAAGCATCTTGATCTATCTCTATAGATCTTGAGGCCCAATATGTAAGCAGCTTCACCAAGGTCCTTCATTGAAAAACTCTTATTCAAGTATCCTTTTATGCTATCCAGAAATTCTATATCATTTCCAATCAACAATATGTCATCCACATATAATATTAGAAATGCTACAGAGCTCCCACTCACTTTCTTGTAAATACAAGCTTCTCCAGAAGTCTGTATAAAACCATATGCGTTGATCACCCTATCAAAGCATTTATTCCAACTCCGAGTAGCTTGCACCAGTCCATAAATGGATCGCTGGAGCTTGGACACTTTGTTAGTACCTTTTGGATCGATAAAGCCTTCAAGTTGCATCATATACAACTCTTCTTCCAGAAATCCATTCAGGAATGCAGTCTTTACATCCATTTTCCAAATTTCATAATCATAAAATGTAGCAATAGCTAACATGATTCAGACAGACTTAAGCATCGCTACGGGTGAAAAGGTCTCATCGTAGTCAACTCCTTGAACTTGTCGAAAACCTTTCACAACAAGTCAAGCTTTCTAGACAGTAACATTACCATCAGCGTCTGTCTTCTTCTTGAAGATCCATTTATTCTCGATGGCTTGCCGATTGATACGTCTCCTTCATATCTACTTTTCCAAACACTTATGCCCTTGTTTTGGACTCCAACTTGCATGATTTGAATGGAACTAACCGGAATATGGTTAGTTCATAATCTTTGCTGAAAACTTGAATGCTGGCTTTACATATTTACAACAACAAGAGCAAACAGAGTTTGTAAAAGTTTTTCTTTATCACATTCAGTTTGTCAACTGAATTTCTTGAGGACAAGCAAAGGTATAATCTTGGGGGAGTTGATACGTCTCCGTCGTATCTACTTTTCCAAACACTTTTGCCCTTGTTTTTGACTCTAACTTGCATGATTTGAATGGAACTAACCCAGACTGACGCTGTTTTCAGAAGAATTGCCATGGTGTTATTTTTGTGCAGAAATAAAATTCTCGGAATGACTTGAAAATCAATGGATTATTTTAGAATATATAAAAAATACTAGAAGAAGAATCCACGTCAGGGGGCCTCCACCTGTCCACGAGGGTGGGGGGCGTGCCCTACCCCCCTGGACGCGCCCCCTGCCTCATGGCCCCCCTGACGCTGCACCGACCTCAACCCTGACTCCATATATTCACTTTTGGGGAGAAAAAAATCAGAGAGAAGGATTCATCGCGTTTTACGATATGCAGCCACCGCCAAGCCCTAAACTCTCTTGGGAGGGCTGATTTGGAGTCCATTCGGGGCTCCAGAGAGGGGAATCCGTCGCCATCGTCATCATCAACCATCCTCCATCACCAATTACATGATGCTCACCCTCCGTGCATGAGTAATTCCATCGTAGGCTTGCTGGATAGTGAGGGGTTGGATGAGATTTATCATGTAATCGAGTTAGTTTTGTTAGGGTTTGATGCGTAGTATCCACTATGTTCTGAGATTGATGTTGCTATGACTTTGCTATGCTTAATGCTTGTCACTAGGTCCCGAGTGCCATGATTTCAGATCTGAACCTATTATGTTTTCATCAATATATGAGAGTTCTTGATCCTATCTTGCAAGTCTATAGTCACCTACTATGTGTTATGATCCGGCAACCCCAAAGTGACAATAATCGGGACTTCTCCCGGTGATGACCGTAGTTTGAGGAGTTCATGTATTCACTATGTGTTAATGCTTTGGTCCGGTACTCTATTAAAAGGAGGCCTTAATATCCCTTAGTTTCCAATAGGACCCCGCTGCCACGGGAGGGTAGGACAAAAGATGTCATGCAAGTTCTTTTCCATAAGCACGTATGAATATATTCGGAATACATGCCTACATTACATTGATGAACTGGAGCTAGTTCTGTGTCACCCTAGGTTATGACTGTTACATGATCGATCGCACCCGACATAATTCTCCATCACCGATCCAATGCCTACGAGCTTTCCATATATTGTTCTTCGCTTATTTACTTTTCCGTTGCTATTCTTACAATCACTACAAAACACCAAAAATATTACTTTTGCTACCGTTACTTTTGCTATCATTATCACTACTATCATACTACTTTGCTACTAAATACCTTGCTATAGATATTATGTTTCCAGGTGTGGTTGAATTGACAACTCAGCTGCTAATACTTGAGAATGTTCTTTGGATCCCCTTGTGTCGAATCAATAAATTTGTGTTGAATACTCTACCCTCGAAAACTGTTGCGATCCCCTATACTTGTGGGTTATCAAGACTATTTTCTGGCGCCGTTGCCGGGGAGCATAGCTCTATTCTTTGAGTCACTTGGGATTTATATCTGCTTATCGTTATGAAGAACTTGAAAGATTCGAGAACCAACATTTATCCCTCAACTACGAGGGGAGGTAAGGAACTGCCATCTAGCTCTGCACTTGATTCACCTTCTGTTTTGAGTAAGCTTGCGACACCTAAACCAGCTTCTGCTTTAATTTTGATATGTCACATGTTATTGATGATGCCACTTCTGTTATGCATGATACTTATGATGAAACTACTTCTATGCTTGATACTACTGTGCCACTCGGTGAATTTCTTGATGAACAACTTGCTAGGGCTAGAGAGAATGAAATTATTGAAACTGATAATATTGATGAAAGTGATGATGAAGATTCTCCCCCTAGATATGAATTACCTGTTGTGCCTGAGGGCTATGTTATGGATGAAGAAACTGCTAGAGATTTTCTTGCTTGCAACGATAGGAGTGATCTTAAGAAACTTTTGGCTAAGCTGAAACAAAAAACTTTGAATGCTAGAATGAAATATGATCCCGCTTATGCTACTTCACCTATCTTTGTTACTAATAAGGATTATGATTTCTCTGTTGATCCTGAGGTAATTACTTTAACTGAATCTGATCCTTTCTATGGCTATGAATCTGAAATGTTGTGGCACATCTTACTAAATTAAATGATATAGCCACCCTGTTCAATGATAATTAGAAAACTTGCTACTATTATATCCGTAAGATATTTCTGTTCTCATTAAAGGGTGATGCTAAGATATGGTTTAATTCTCTTGATCCTGATTGTGTGCATAGTGCCAAGGATATGATTTATTACTTCTCTGCTAAATATTTCCCTGCTCATAAGAAACAAGCTGCCTTAAGGGAAATATATAATTTTGTGCAAATTGAAGAAGAGAGTCTCCCACAAGCTTGGGGGAGGCTTCTCCAATTACTTAATGCTTTGCCTGATCATCCTCTTAAGAAAAATGAAATGCTTGATATCTTTTATAATGGACTAACGGATGCTTCCAGAGACCACCTGGATAGTTGTGCTGGTTGTGTTTTTAGGGAAAAAACACCAGATGCAACTAAAATTTTATTGAACAATATGTTGACCAATGAAAATAATTGGACACTTCCTGAGCCAACCCCTAAGCCAACTCCGAAGAAAAGGGGTATTCTATTTCTCAGTCCTAAAGATATGCAAGAGGCAAAGAAATCTATGAAAGAAAAATGTATTAAAGCTGAAGATGTTAAGAATTTACCTCCTATTGAAGAAATACATGGTCTTAATTTACTGCCTGTTGAATTAATACATGGTCTTGATAACCCGACACAGGTAGTAAAGGTAAATTCTCTCTATAGATATGATAAAGCTGAAATCCCATTTACTAAGTTTGCTAGCCCATGCTTGGATGAGTTTGATGACTTTATGGTTAAACAAGAAAACTTCAATGCTTATTTTTGTAGAGAATTAAAACATAATGCTTATATGACTGAACACTTGAGTGATTATATGGCTAATGTTAAAGGTGAACTAAAACTTATTAGTAAACATGCTTCTATGGTTACCACTTAAGTAGAACAAGTACTTAAAGCTCAGAATGATCTGCTCATTGAATTAAATAGTAAGAAAAATGATAATGTTGTTTGAGTTATGACTAGAGGTGGTAAAATGACTCAGGAACCTTTGTATCCTGAGGGCCATCCTAAGAGAATTGATCAAGATTCTCAGAGAAATAATATTGATGCACCTAGTCCTTCTAAAAGGAAGAAAAAGAAAAATGGTAGGACTTTGCATGCTTCTAGTGAACCTGTTGTTGACACACCTGAGAATCCCAATGATATTTCTATTTCTCATGCTGAAACCCAACCTGGTAATGAACATGAACCTACTGATAATGTTAATGATGATGTTCATGTTGATACTCAACCTAGCAATAATAATGATGTAGAAATTGAACCTGCTGTTGATCTTGATAATCCAGAATCAAAGAATCAACGTTATGATAAGAGAGACTTTGTTGCTAGGAAGCACGGTAAGGAAAGAGAACCATGGGTTCAGAAACCCATGCATTTTCCTCCCAAACCATCCAAGAAAAAGGATGATGAGGATTTTGAGCGCTTTGCTGAAATGATTAGACCTATCTTCTTGCATATGCGTTTGACTGATATGCTTAAAATGAATCCTTATCCTAAGTACATGAAAGATATTGTTACTAATAAAAGAAAGATACCGGAAGCTGAAATTTCCACCATGCTTGCTAATTATACTTTTAAGGGTGGAATACCAAAGAAACTTGGAGATCCCGGAGTACCAACTATACCATGCTCCATTAAAAGAAACTATGTTAAAACTGCTTTATGTGATCTTGGAGCTATTGTTAGTGTTATGCCTCTCTCTTTATATCGTAGACTCGATTTGAATAAGTTGACACCTACTGAAATATCTTTCCAAATGGCTGACAAATCAACTGCTATACCTGTCCGTATTTGTGAGGATGTGACTGTTGTGGTTGCAAACATTACTATTTTAACGGATTTTGTTATTCCTGATATCCCCGAGGACGATAGTATGTCTATTATTCTTGGAAGACCCTTTTTGAATACTGCAGGGGCTGTTATTGATTGCACCAAAGACAATGTCACTTTTCATGTTAATGGTAATGAGCATATGGTACGCTTTCCGAGGAAACAACCTCAAGTCCATAGTATCAATTCTATTGGAAAAATTTCAACAATTACTATTGGAGGTTTTGAATTTCCTCTTCCTACTGTCAAGAAGAAATATGATATTCTTATTGTTGGGGATGTGCATATCCCCGTTGAGGTAACCTAGTGTTATTCAAAAATTCTCAGGTTCCATGTTACCCGGAATGAGTTTGTTAACAAGACCTGATCAACCTTGTTAGTGGATTCCTTTTGATGAGCATGAGATGGATGAATTTAGAAAACACGCTCTCTGTACCCTCCTTTTACTTTCTGTTATTTATATTAAATAAAGCAAAAATAGTAATTTCTGTCAGTTTTTTGAATTATCCATGCAATAAAAAAATACCTCGAAAATAAAAGTTCTCCAAATGCCCTAAAATTTAAATATGATTTTTTCTAGAATATTTGAGAATATCTGGCACTGAGAACACAGCAGGGGAGCAAGCACCTGGCCACGAGGGTCCAGGGTGCGCCCCCTTGCCTCGTGGGCCCATGGTGGCTCCCCTCCACTTATTCCAGCCACCACAAACACCTTCTTCCTCCCAAAAACATCACTAGCCATCTCAAACCCGAGCCCAAGCTCATCTTGTTGCCATTTTCGATCTTGCTCAAAGCTCCATTCACAAAACTACTTTGGGGGATTGTTCTTTGGTATGTGACTCCTCCAATGGTCCAATTAGTTTTTGTTCTAGTGCTTTATTCATTGCATATTTTTCTTGCTTAGGTGACCCTGTTCTTGAGTTTGCATGTCAAATTTATATGGTCAAAAGTAGTTTTAATGCATGATATATACTCTAGGCACTTGTGGGAGTAGTTGCTATCAATTTTGTTGAGTTTGGTTCACTTTTATTTTGAAGTTACTAAAAATTTTAGAAATTTTTTAGAGGAAGAAATATGTTTATGAAAATGTACCAAGGTGGTTCTTCAAGGAAGGAAGCACCCAGACTCGCAATACGGGATGAGGACGAGGAACAACCAAGGGATGCTCAAATGCGGCCCTGCGAATGGTCGTCGGAGGATTTCATGATTCGAGCAGGAATCAAGGAGGGATTTGATGCTTATGTGCGTAATGCCGATCTTGAGAGCTTCGAGGAAGTTAAGTGCCGCCAATACCTCTATTTAACTGATTCATTTGTGAGAAGGTTTAAATTTTCATCATCACGCAATTCTCAGACTGTCCTATTTGATCTTTATGATAAATCTTATACAATGGACTTAGAAGATTTACCACTGCTTGTAAACTACCTCAATGGGGTGATGTTAGTGAACCTCGCAAGTCTGAATTTAGAGATTTTCTTGCTAGTATAACTATGGGGGAATCTAGGGATGTGACGCAAGCTACCATAGGGAGCATTCATTTTCCTACTATACATTCTTTTGCTCTCTTCATATGTAGATGCATTAATGGTAAAGATGAAGCATGTCACATATGTGTGCCTGATCTTAGCGTTCTCAGAAGCGCTATCTTAGGAGATATACAATACAACTATCTTGCACGTAGGTTGCATAATAATTGTATTCATGGAGATTTCTTTGGTGGAATTTATGCAACCTGCATAGCTAACTTTCTTGAGATACCCATACGTGGACATGATATTGAGTTGCCTTCTTCTTATCTAGATTATGAGGCTATGTTTCGTCATCAGTTTGTTGAGAGGAATGATCAGTTCCGCTAGTACCAACTAATCTTTGACAGACGACGCCCCTATCACGTCGCTCTCCCTGCTCCTACTTTCTTTGACTTTCAGGCAAAGGGCGATATTTTATAACCAAGGAGGAGGCGACCGAGTACGAGAGGAGGGCGGAGACAGCTCGCCTCCAAGCTGCAGCTCATCAGGCAATTGCCGCTGCATCTCAGTACGACCCCAGCTACAACTTTGGATATCCACTAGGCCAGCCGTGGCCATAGACCAACTTAGGCAAAAAGCCTAAGCTTGGGGGAGTACGTATTTCTCACCAACATTACATTCATGTTCACACACTCATTGCTAGTTGTCGGTGCTCATACTTTTTCATTGTATCATCCATGCTAGTTTATTTTTCCTTTTTATGCTTTCTTCTTGTGTGTTTAATAAACCTTAAGAAAAACAAAAAAAGTAGTTGTAGCTTTTAATTAGTTTACTTTCCATGCTTGTAGTAGTAATTAAAAAGAAAACCCAAAAAGATTCCCTATTCTTCTTTTGCTTGTTGGGAGCTTTCCCCTGTAAATAGTTTTATTTCTTTCTTGTTCGTTGGGGGTCGAGAGGAGAAGACCATAATGAAAATGTTGAGTTGCTCTTATATGCATTATTGTTGATCTAATGAAGAGCCCATATTACCTTGTCTTCTCTCTTGAATTGAATGCTTGCAGATTCTAGCTTAGTCCAATGCACGTGCACTATTATTATTTTCCGCACTATTCGGTCGTGCAAGTGAAAGGCAATAATGATGATTATATGATGAACTTATTGAGATGAGAAAAGCTGGTATGAACTCGACCTCTCTTGTTTTTGTAAATATGATTAGTTCATCGTTCCTAATTCAGCCTATTATGAATAAACATGTTTGTAATGACAATTAGAGATTGTAGTTGCTTATGCCATGCTTAATTAGCTAGGAGCTTATAATGGTTTACCTTGCTTGCCAACATGCTATTAAATGGTTGTGATGTGGTATGATAGGGTGGTATCCTATTTTGAACGATTTGAGTGGCTTGACTTGGCACATGTTCACGCATGTAGTTGAAACAAAATCAACATAGCCTCTACAATATTTATGATCATGGTGCATTATATCCTACTCATGCTTGCATTCGGTGTTGATTAATTTTAATGCATGCTCATGACTGTTGTCACTTTCTAGCTGGTCGCTTCCCAGTCTTTTTCTAGCCTTTACTTGTACTAAGCGGGAATACTGCTTGTGCATCCAACTCCATAAACCCCAAAGTTTTTCCATATCACTAGTAGAAAATGGGGCAAAAGTCCAGGCCGGTTCAACCCATTAGTCCCGGTTTAGTCTAGAACCAGGACCAATGGGGGCATTGGACCCAGTTCGTGAGCCAAGGGGGCCGGCCGGGCCACGCGGGCCATTGGTCCCGGTTCGTCTGGACCTTTTGGTCCTGGTTGGTGGGACGAACCGGGACCAATGGGCCTCGCTCCTCACCCACCACCATTGGTCCCGGTTGGTGGCTTGAACCGGGACCAAAGGCTCCCCTTTAGTCCCGGTTCATGCCACCAACCGGGACCAATGAGGTGCCTATATATACCCCCTCGCGTAAGAGCAGAGCACACTGCTCTGTTTTTTCTGGCTGAGGGGGAGAGGGCTTGGTGGTGCTCTAGCTCACCTCCTATGCACACAAGGTGTTCGATGGAATGCCCGAGCCACACTACTTAAGCTTTCTCCTCTCCAAGCTCGACCTCCAAGCTCCATTTTCCTCAATATCTGTCTAGGTTTAGCGGTCTGTCACACCTCGTCCCCGTCTTCACCGCCGTCGATCACCTGCGCCGAGCTCATCGCCGGCACCACCGTGGTGAGCCTCTTGTTCTTATCTTCGTTCTGAAAGGAAAAATATTCTTACTTGTATGTTTACATAGATACTTGTATTATTTTCTTACTTTTATTATTTCATCTTATATAGTGCGATGGTTTTGGTATCCGCCCCCACCGGCCCTCATCATGTCTATGATTCGGATGTGGTATATATATTATCTTTATAACTATTGGTTAATTTATTGTTTATGAAAATTATGCCGACCAATGTGACATAGATTTTATTTATCTAGGATGTATGTGAACCGGAAATTCCAACCGACCCTATTGTCGAGAGGTTAAATTTAGTTGAAGAAGAAAACAATTTCTTGAAGGAAAAAATAAAAAAATTGAGGAGGAGAAGATGATATTGGAGTTGCATGTTGCGGATGTCATCGATGATCACAAGATCAAGATGGATGCAATGCGCTTGAAGATGAGAAATATTAGAAAATATGCCATTCATACCGAGGCTTGGTATCATTATGCCGTTGGATCAATTGTTACCTTGGTTGCGATTATGATCGCATTTTTTTCGCATTGAAATGTTTTACATAGTTTCAATGTATGGTTTAATTAATTAGATGCTATGGAGAGCTATATGTTGTTAGATGAGAACTATGTATGTACTTTGGTTTTAATGTGATGACGAACTTCTATTAATTTGGACACTTAATTATATATAATGCACGCAGATGAACCGGCAATGGATGTTCGGTGACAAACACACCTCCGAGTACATTAAGGGCGTGCATGAGTTTCTCGATGTGGCTGAGGCAAATAAGCAGAATGGTTTTATGTGTTGTCCATGCACTGAATGTGAGAATATGATGTCTTACTCTAACCGGAAAATCCTTCACTCCCACCTGCTTTACAAGGGTTTCATGCCACACTATAATGTTTGGACGAGGCACGGAGAAATAGGGGTTATGATGGAAGACAGCAAAGAAGAAGAGTACGATGACAACTATGTGCCCCCTGAATATGGTGATGCTGTAACGGGGGGGAGCTGGTGAAGATCAAGAGGAACTAGACGATGTGCCCAATGATGCTACAACGGGTGAAGCTGCTGAAGATCAAGAGGAACCAGATGATGTGCCTGATGATTATGATCTCCGCGGGTCATTGTCGATGCAAGGACGCAATGCGAAAGTCAAAAGGAGAAGCTGAAGTTCGATCACATGTTAGAGGATCACAAAAAATGGTTGTACCCCAATTGCGAAGATGGCAACACAAAGCTTGGTACTGTACTGGAATTGTTGAGTGGAAGGCAGAGAATGATGTGCCTGACAAAGGATTTGAGAAGCTACTAAAAATATTGAAGAAGAAGCTTCCAAAGGATAACGAATTGCCCGACAGTACATACATAGCAAAGAAGGTCATATGCCCTCTAGGATTGGAGGTGGAGAAGATACATGCATGCCCTAATGACTGCATCCTCTACCGTGGTGCATACAAGGATCTGAACGCATGCCCGGTATGCGGTGCATTGCGGTATAAGATCAAACGAGATGACCCTGGTGATGTTGACGGCGAGCCCCCTAGGAAGAGGGTACCTGCGAAGGTGATGTGGTATGCTCCTATAATACCACGGTTGAAACGTCTGTTCAGAAACGGAGAGCATGCCAAGTTGATGCGATGGCACAGTGAGGACCGTAAGAAAGACGGGAAGTTGAGAGCACCCGCTGACGGGTCGTAGTGGAGAAAAATCGAGAGAAAGTACTGGGATGAGTTTGCAAAGGACCCAAGGAACGTATGGTTTGCTTTAAGCGCGGATGGCATTAATCCTTTCGGGGAGCAGAGCAGCAATCACAGCACCTGGCCCGTGACTCTATGTATGTATAACCTTCCTCCTTGGATGTGCATGAAGTGGAAGTTCATTATGATGCCAGTTCTCATCCAAGGCCCTAAGCAACCCGGCAACGACATTGATGTGTACCTAAGGCCATTAGTTGAAGAACTTTTACAGCTGTGGAATGGAAACGGTGTACGTACGTGGGATGAGCACAGACAGGAGGAATTTAACCTAAAGGCGTTGCTGTTCGTGACCATCAACGATTGGCCCGCTCTCAGTAACCTTTCAGGACAGACAAACAAAGGATACCGCGCATGCACACATTGTTTAGATGACACTGAAAGTATATACCTGAAAAAATGCAGGAAGAATGTGTACCTGGGCCATCGTCGGTTTCTTCCGACCAACCATCAATGTCGAAAGAAAGGCAAGCATTTCAAAGGCGAGGCAGATCACCGGAAGAAGCCCACCATGCATACCGGTGATCACGTACTTGCTATGGTCAATGATTTACACATAATCTTTGGAAAGGGTCCCGACGCACTAGCTGTTCCGAATGATGCTGAGGGACGCACACCCATGTGGAAGAAGAAATCTATATTTTGGGACCTACCCTACTAGAAAGTCCTAGAGGTCCGCTCTTCAATCGACGTGATGCACGTGACGAAGAACCTTTGCGTGAACCTGCTAGGCTTCTTTGGCATGTATGGAAAGACAAAAGATACACCTGAGGCACGGGAGGACCTGCAACATTTGCACGAAAAAGACGGCATGCCTCGGAAGCAGTATGAAGGTCCTGCCAACTACGCTCTTACGAAAGAAGAGAAAGAAATCTTCTTTGAATGCCTACTCAGTATGAAGGTCCCGATTGGATTCTCGTCGAATATAAAGGGAATAATAAATATGCCAGAGAAAAAATTTTAGAACCTAAAGTCTCATGACTGCCACGTGATTATGCGCAACTGCTTCCGGTTGCATTGAGGGGGCTTCTACCGGAAAATGTCCGATTAGCCATTATGAAGCTATGTGCATTCCTCAATGCAATCTCTCAGAAGGTGATCGATCCAGAAATCGTACCAAGGCTAAGGAGTGATGTGGCGCAATGTCTTGTTAGTTTTGAGCTGGTGTTCCCACCATCCTTCTTCAATATCATGACGCACGTCCTAGTTCATCTAGTCGACGAGATTGTCATTCTGGGGCCCGTATTTGTACACAATATGTTCCCCTTTGAGAGGTTCATGGGAGTCCTAAAGAAATATGTCCGTAACCGCGCTAGGCCAGAAGGAAGCATCTCCATGGGCCATTAAACAGAGGATGTTATCGGGTTTTGTGTTGACTTCATTCCTGGCCTTAAGAAGATAGGTGTCCCTAAATTGCGGTATGAGGGGAGACTGACTGGAATAGGCACTCTTGGAAGTGACTCAATAATATGCAGGGACGGATATTCTTGGTCTCAAACACACTACACAGTTCTACAGAACTCTACCTTGGTGACCCCGTATGTCGATGAACACAAGAACAGTCTGCGCTCCAAACACCCGGAGCAGTGCGACAACTGGATTACATGTGAACACATCAGGACTTTCAGCAGTTGGTTGGAAACACGTCTCAGAGTTGACAACACTGTTTGTGATGAGCTGTACTTGTTGTCCAGGGGACCATCTTTGACTGTATTGACTTACAAAGGATACGAGATAAATGGGAATCCATTTTACACGATCGCCCAAGACCAAAAGAGCACCAACCAAAACAGCGGTGTCCGCTTTGATGCAGCAACCGAGAGCGGAAAGGACACATATTATGGTTACATAGTGGACATATGGGAACTTGACTACGGACATGATTTTAAGGTCCCTTTGTTTAAGTGCAAATGGGTCAATCTGTCAGGAGGCAGGGTACATGTAGACCCATAGTACGGAATGACAACAGTGGATCTGAAAAATCTTGGGTACACTGACGAACTGTTCGTCCTAGCCAATGATGTGGCACAGGTTATCTATGTGAAGGACATGTCTACCAAACCGAGAAAAAGAAAAGATAGGGAAGCGAATACATCATACGATGAGCCAAAGCGCCACATAGTTCTTTCAGGAAAAAGGGATATCCTGGGAGTGGAGGGCAAGACAGACATGTCTAAAGATTAAAAAGTTTCATGAAATTCCTCCCTTCAATGTCAAGGCTAACCCAAGCATCCTGATAAACGATGAAGATTATCCATGGTTACGGTGCAATAAGCAAATGACACAAGCGAAGAAAAAGTGAAGACTTTCTCCCGCAACTATTATGATGATACCATGCGAACTTTGTAACACACGAGTATGCTATGCCAACTTTTTCAGAGTTCATTTGAAAACTATGAATTTAGGTCGAATTTTCTCTATTGGTGCAGCTATGTTCTTTTTTTAGTAAAGTTAATCAAAAACTTGTGATTCACACAAATTTCAAAGAATTCAAATTTTAACTATTCAAATTTGAAAACTAATGGCACTAACAGAAAGTTTATAATTTTTCTAAAACTAATGGCACTAACAGAAAGTTTATAATTTTGCTGACCTAAAAGCAAAAAGAATTAAAAAATAAAGCAAAAAACAAAAGAAAACAAATAATACATAAAACAAAACAAAAAAACTGAAAAAATAAAAATAGCAACAATAAGTATTTTGTTGTAAGTACAAACAAAATAAAATAAATAAAGCAACAGAGAAAACAAAAAAAACTAAAAAAATGTTTTCAAATTTGAAAACTAATGGCACTAACAGAAAGTTTATAACTTTTCTAAAACTAAAAGCAAAAATAATTAAAAAATAAATCAAAAAACAAAAGAAAATAAATAATGCAGAAAACAAAACAAAAAAACTGGAAAAAATAGGCACTAAAAGCAAAAAAAAAGTGTTTTGAAATTTGAAAACTAATGGCACTAACAGAAAGTTTATAATTTTTCTAAAACTAAAAGCAAAAAGAATTAAAAAAGGAAAAAACAAAAGAAAATAAATAATGCAGAAAACAAAACAAAAAAACTAGAAAAAATTTAAAAATAGCAACAATAAGAAAGAAAACAAAAAACCAAAAAAGTGCCTCCTACTGAGCCCCCAAAGCCTGAATACGACTAGAAACCCTACCATGGGCCAGGATTCAGGCCCGCAAGAGACCCAGTAGGCCCACAGGCACAGACAGTGGATTTAGGCCCGTAAGCCTGCAGTAGAGAGGAACTCGAAGTGGTTGGATCGCAGAGCTTATAAACCACTCCAAGCCCCTCTCGGCTAGCGAGGTGGGACTAAACATCCCACCGCACTGCGCCAGTTCTAGCACACAACCTTTGGTCCCGGTTGGTGCCACCAACCGGGACCAAAGGCTGCCGCTTCCCGCCCTTTGGGCTGCTGAAAAGAGGCCTTTGGTCCCGGTTGGTGGCACCAACCAGGACTAAAGGGGGCATTGGTCCCGGTTGGTAAGACGAACCGGGACCAATGCTCTGACTATATAAGCCACACTTGTGAAAAAAATGGTTCAGTTCGATCCCGCCCC
>NC_041390.1:49156519-49157084 GCF_002162155.2 Triticum dicoccoides | reverse complement strand
CGCCGCCCCGACGCCGTCTCCGCCCCGCGTCGCCACCCCGACGCCGTCGCCGCCCCGCGCCGCCGTCGCCTCTCGCTTTGGTCAGGGCCGGCACCGCCCCCCTCTTCCCCCCTATTTTTTTGCAAATATATATATGTTTTTTCTTGATTATATGTATATGTATAGTATATGTATGTGTGTATATGTATGCAAAAGATAGATTAACAGAAAAAAGTATTTTTTTCTGTTCATAGATTTTTTTTGGTGATATTGATTATTGTAAATATGCAAATGTTTGTATATTCATATGAACAATGAATTAGGCAAAACCTTTACTTTTTTTCTAAAATTTCTATTTGAACATTATTTTAAAAAAACAAGCAATACTACTTCATGTATTTTTAAGAAGGAAGAAGAAGAAAAAGAATGAGAGGAAAAAGGAAATAAGAAGAGGAAGAAAGGAGAAGAAGAGGGGAGAGGAAGACGAGGAGAAATAAATAAGAAGAAGAAAAAAGAAGAAAAAGAAGAGGAGAAGAAGAAAGGAATAGAGGAGAAGAAGAGAAAAATAGAATATATATTCTATTTT
>NC_041390.1:49140695-49156297 GCF_002162155.2 Triticum dicoccoides | reverse complement strand
CCCGATAACTTCAACACGTGGGGGGGTCGATATGCCCCCTCCTGATAACTTCAACACGAGGGGGGGTCGATATTTATACCCCCTCCCCGATAATATTATTTTCCCGCATGTACGTATGTCGTGTCGATATAAATTCCTGATAACTTCAACACGTGGGGTGGGGTCGATATACCCCCTCCCGATAACTTCAACACGAGGGGGGGGGGTCGATATTGTTGGAAATATGCCCTAGAGGCAATAATAAATTGATTATTATTATATTTCCTTGTTCATGATAATCGTTTATCATCCATGCTAGAATTGTATTGATAGGAAACTCAGATACATGTGTGGATACATAGACAACACCATGTCCCTAGTAAGCCTCTAGTTGACTAGCTCGTTAATCAATAGATGGTTACGGTTTCCTGACCATGGACATTGGATGTCGTTGATAACGGGATCACATCATTAGGAGAATGATGTGATGGACAAGACCCAATCCTAAGCCTAGCACAAGATCATGTAGTTCGTATGCTAAAGCTTTTCTAATGTCAAGTATCATTTCCTTAGACCATGAGATTGTGCAACTCCTGGATACCGTAGGAGTGCTTTGGGTGTGCCAAACGTCACAACGTAACTGGGTGGCTATAAAGGTACACTACGGGTATCTCTGAAAGTGTCTGTTGGGTTGGCACGAATCGAGATTGGGATTTTGTCACTCCGTGTAAACGGAGAGGTATCTCTGGGCCCACTCGGTAGGACATCATCATAATGTGCACAATGTGACCAAGGGGTTGATCACGGGATGATGTGTTACGGAACGAGTAAAAAGACTTGCCGGTAACGAGATTGAACAAGGTATCGGTATACCGACGATCGAATCTCGGGCAAGTACCATACCGCTAGACAAAGGGAATTGTATACGGGATTGATTGAGTCCTTGACATCGTGGTTCATCCGATGAGATCATCGTGGAACATGTGGGAGCCAACATGGGTATCCAGATCCCGCTGTTGGTTATTGACCGGAGAACATCTCGGTCATGACTACATGTCTCCCGAACCCGTAGGGTCTACACACTTAAGGTTCGATGACGCTAGGGTTATAAAGGAAGTTTGTATGTGGTTACCGAATGTTGTTCGGAGTCCCGGATGAGATCCCGGACGTCACGAGGAGTTCCGGAATGGTCCGGAGGTAAAGATTTATATATAGGAAGTCCTGTTTCGGCCATCGGGACAAGTTTCGGGGTCATCGGTATTGTACCGGGACCACCGGAAGGGTCCCGGGGGCCCACCGGGTGGGGCCACCTGCCCCGTGTTGGAAATATGCCCTAGAGGCAATAATAAATTGATTATTATTATATTTCCTTGTTCATGATAATCGTTTATTATCCATGCTAGAATTGTATTGATAGGAAACTCAGATACATGTGTGGATACATAGACAACACCATGTCCCTAGTAAGCCTCTAGTTGACTAGCTCGTTGATCAATAGATGGTTACGGTTTCCTGACCATGGACATTGGATGTCGTTGATAACAGGATCACATCATTAGGAGAATGATGTGATGGACAAGACCCAATCCTAAGCCTAGCACAAGATCATGTAGTTCGTATGCTAAAGCTTTTCTAATGTCAAGTATCATTTCCTTAGACCATGAGATTGTGCAACTCCCGGATACCGTAGGAGTGCTTTGGGTGTGCCAAACGTCACAACGTAACTGGGTGGCTATAAAGGTACACTACGGGTATCTCTGAAAGTGTCTGTTGGGTTGGCACGAATCGAGATTGGGATTTTGTCACTCCGTGTAGACGGAGAGGTATCTCTGGGCCCACTCGGTAGGACATCATCATAATGTGCACAATGTGACCAAGGGGTTGATCACGGGATGATGTGTTACGGAACGAGTAAAGAGACTTGCCGGTAACGAGATTGAACAAGGTATCGGTATACCGACGATCGAATCTCGGGCAAGTACCATACCGCTAGACAAAGGGAATTGTATACAGGATTGATTGAGTCCTTGACATCGTGGTTCATCCGATGAGATCATCGTGGAACATGTGGGAGCCAACATGGGTATCCAGATCCCGCTGTTGGTTATTGACCGGAGAACATCTCGGTCATGACTACATGTCTCCCGAACCCGTAGGGTCTACACACTTAAGGTTCGATGACGCTAGGGTTATACAGGAAGTTTGTATGTGGTTACCGAATGTTGTTCGGAGTCCCGGATGAGATCCCGGACGTCATGAGGAGTTCCGGAATGGTCCGGAGGTAAAGATTTATATATAGGAAGTCCTGTTTCGGCCATCGGGACAAGTTTCGGGGTCATCGGTATTGTCCGGGACCACCGGAAGGGTCCCGGGGGCCCACCGGGTGGGGCCACCTGCCCCGGGGGGCCACATGGGCTGTAGGGGGTGCGCCTTGGCCTACATGGGCCAAGGGCACCAGCCCCTAGAGGCCCATGCGCCAAGATATAGGAAAAAGGGGAGAGTCCTAAAGGGGGAAGGCACCTCCGAGGTGCCTTGGGGGGGATGGACTCCTCCCCCCCTCTTAGCCGCACCCCTTCCTTGGAGGAAGGGGCAAGGCTGCGCCTCCCCCCTCTCCCCTGCCCCTATATATAGTGGAGGGGAGGGAGGGCATCCATACCTGAGCCCTTGGCGCCTCCCTCCCTCCCGTGACACCTCCTCCTCTCCCGTAGGTGCTTGGCGAAGCCCTGTAGAATTGCCACGCTCCTCCATCACCACCACGCCGTTGTGCTGCTGCTGGATGGAGTCTTCCTCAACCTCTCCCTCTCTCCTTGCTGGATCAAGGCGTGGGAGACATCGTTGAGCTGTACGTGTGTTGAACGCGGAGGTGCCGTCCGTTCGGCACTAGGATCATCGGTGATCTGAATCACGATGAGTACGACTCCATCAACCCCGTTCACTTGAACGCTTCCGCTTAACGATCTACAAGGGTATGTAGATGCACTCTCCTTCCCCTCGTTGCTAGTCTCTCCATAGATAGATCTTGGTGACACATAGGAAAATTTTGAATTTCTGCTACGTTCCCCAACAGTGGCATCATGAGCTAGGTCTATTGCGTAGATTCTTTGCACGAGTAGAACACAAAGTAGTTGTGGGCGTCGATATTGTTCAATATGCTTGCCGTTACTAGTCTTATCTTGATTCGGCGGCATCGTGGGATGAAGCGGCCCGGACCAACCTTACACGTACGCTTACGTGAGACCGGTTCCACCGACAAACATGCACTAGTTGCATAAGGTGGTTGGCGGGTGTCTGTCTCTCCCACTTTAGTCGGATCGGATTCGATGAAAAGGGTCCTTATGAAGGGTAAATAGCAATTGGCATATCACGTTGTGGTTCATGCGTAGGTAAGAAACGTTCTTGCTAGAAACCCATAGCAGCCACGTAAAACATGCAAACAACAATTAGAGGACGTCTAACTTGTTTTTGCAGGGTATGCTATGTGATGTGATATGGCCAAAAAGGATGTGATGAATGATATATGTGATGTATGAGATTGATCATGTTCTTGTAACAGGAATCACGACTTGCATGTCGATGAGTATGACAACCGGCAGGAGCCATAGGAGTTGTCTTTATTTATTTGTGACCTGCGTGTCAACTTAAACGTCATGTAATTACTTTACTTTATTGCTAACCGTTAGCCATAGTAGTAGAAGTAATAGTTGGCGAGGCAACTTCATGAAGACACGATGATGGAGATCATGATGATGGAGATCATGGTGTCATGCCGGTGACGATGATGATCATGGAGCCCCGAAGATGGAGATCAAAAGGAGCAAAGTGATGATGGCCATATCATGTCACTATTTGATTGCATGTGATGTTTATCATGTTTATACATCTTATTTGCTTAGAACGACGGTAGTAAATAAGATGATCCCTTACAACAATTTCAAGAAGTGTTCTCCCCTAACTGTGCACCGTTGCGACAGTTCGTGTTTCGAAGCACCACGTGATGATCGTGTGTTAGATTCTAACATTCACATACAACGGGTGTAAGACAGATTTACACACGCGAAACACTTAGGGTTAACTTGACGAGCCTAGCATGTACAGACATGGCCTCGGAACACGGAGACCGAAAGGTCGAACATGAGTCGTATAGAAGATACGATCAACATGAAGATGTTCACCGATGATGACTAGTCCGTCTCACGTGATGATCGGACACGGCCTAGTTTGACTCGGATCATGTAATCACTTAGATGACTAGAGGGATGTCTATCTGAGTGGGAGTTCATAAGATGAACTTAATTATCCTGAACATAGTCAAAAGGTTTTTGCAAATTATGTCGTAGCTCACGCTATAGTTCTACTGTTTAGATATGTTCCTAGAGAAAAATTAGTTGAAAGTTGATAGTAGCAATTATGCGGACTAGGTCCGTAAACTGAGGATTGTCCTCATTGCTTCATAGAAGGCTTATGTCCTTAATGCACCGCTCAGTGTGCTGAACCTCGAACGTTGTCTGTGGTTGTTGCGAACATCTGACATACACGTTTTGATAACTACGTGATAGTTCAGTTAAACGGTTTAGAGTTGAGGCACCAAAAATGTTTTTGAAACATCGCGAAACATATGAGATGTTTTGAGGGCTGAAATTGGGATTTCAGGCTCGTGCCCATGTCAAGAGGTATAAGACCTCCGATGACTTTCTTAACCTGCAAACTAAGGAGAAAAGCTCAATTGTTGAGCTTGTGCTCAGATTGTCTGAGTACAACAATCATTTGAATCGAGTGGGAGTTGATCTTCCAGATAAAACAGTGATGGTTCTCCAAAGTCATTGCCACCAAGCTGTTAGAGCTTCGTGATGAACTATAACATATCAGGGATAGATATGATGATCCTTGAGGTATTCGCGATGTTTGACACCGCAAAAGTAGAAATCAAGAAGGAGCATCAATTGTTGATGGTTGGTGAAACCACTAGTTTCAAGAAGGGCAAGGGTGAGAAGGGATACTTCATGAAACGGCAAATCAGCTGCTGTTCTAGTGAAGAAACCCAAGGTTGAACCCAAACCCGAGACTAAGTGCTTCTATAATAAGGGGAACAGTCACTGGAGCAGAATTACCCTAGATACTTGGTAGATGAGAAGGCTGGCAAGGTCGATAGAAGTATGTTGGATATACATTGTGTACTTTACTAGTACTCCTAGTAGCACCATGGTATTGGATACCGGTTCGGTTGCTAAGTGTTAGTAACTCGAAATAAAAGCTACGGAATAAACGGAGACTAGCTAAAAGGTGAGCTGACGATATGTGTTGGAAGTGTTTCCAATGTTGATATGATCAAGCATCGCACGCTCCCTCTACCAAAGAGATTGGTGTTAAACCTAAATAATTGTTATTTGGTGTTTGCGTTGAGCATAGACATGATTGGATTACGTCTATCGCAATACGGTTATTCATTTAAGGAGAATAATGGTTACTCTGTTTATTTGAATAATACCTTCAATGGTCTTACACCTAAAATGAATGGTTTATTAAATCTCGATCGTAGTGATACACATGTTCATGCCAAAAGATAGTAATGATAGTACCACCTACTTGTGGCACTGCCACGTAAGTCATATCGGTATAAAACGCATGAAGAAGCTCCATATTGATGGATCTTTGGGCTCACTCGTTTTGAAAAGTTTGAGACATGCGAACCATGTCTATTGGTGTATATGCATGAAGAAACTCCATGCAAATGGACCGTTTTGATTCACTTGATTTTGAATCACTTGAGACATGCAAATCATACCACATGGGCAAGATGACTGAAAGCCTCGTTTTCAGTAAAATGGAACTAGAAAGCAACTTGTTGGAAGTAACACATTTTGATGTGTGCAGTCCAATGAGTGCTGAGGCATGCAGTGAATATCGTTATGTTCTTACTTCACAGATGATTCGAGTAGATGTTGAGTATATTTACTTGATGAATCACGAGTCTGAATTATTGAAAGGTTCAAGTAATTTCAGTGTGAAGTTGAAAGATCGTCGTGACAAAAGGATAAAAGATCTATGATATGATCATAGAGATGAATATCTGAATCAGAATTTGGGACAGAATTAAGACATTGTGGAAATTGTTTCACAACTGATACAGCCTGGAACACCATAGTGTGATGGTGTGTCCAAACGTCATAGTTGCACCCTATTGGATATGGTTCATACCATGATGTCTCTTATCGAGTTACCACTATCGTTCATGGGTTAGGCATTAGAGACAACCACATTCACTTTAAATAGGGCACCACGTAATTCCGATGAGATGACACCATATGAATTATGGTTTAGAGAAACCTAAGTTGTCGTTTCTTAAAAGTTTGGGGCTGCGACGCTTATGTGAAAAAGTTTCAGGATTAAGCTCGAACCCAAAGCGGATAAAGTACATCTTCATAGGACACCCAAAACAGTTGGGTATACCTCCTAATTCAGACCCGAAAGCAATATGAATTGTTTCTAGAATTGGGTCCTTTCTCGAGGAAAGGTTTCTCTCGAAAGAATTGAGTGGGAGGATGGTGGAGACTTGATGAGGTTATTGAACCATCACTTCAACCAGTGTGTAGCAGGGCACAGGAAGTTGTTCCTGTGGCACCTACACCAATTGAAGTAGAAGCTTATGATAGTGATCATGAAACTTCAGATGAAGTCACTCCCAAACCTCGTAGGGTGACAAGGATACGTACTACTTCAGAGTGGTACAGTAATCCTGTCTTGGAAGTCATGTTGCTAGACAACAATGAACCTATGAGCTATGGAGAAGCGATGGTGGGCCCGGATTCTGATAAATGGCTCGAGGCCATGTAATCCGAGAGAGGATCCATATATGAAAACAAAGTGTAGACTTTGGAAGAACTACTTGATGGTCGTAAGGCTGTTAGGTACATATGGATTTTGAAAGGAAGACAGACAATGATGGTGAGTGTCATCATTGAGAAAGCTCGACTTGTCGTTAAGATGTTTTTCGACAAGTTCAAGGAGTTGACTACGATGAGACTTTCTCACTCGTAGCGATGCTAAGAGTCTGTTGGAATTATATTAGCAATTACTGCATTATTTATGAAATCTTGTAGATAGGATGTCAAAACATTGTTTCCTCGACGATTCTTGAGGAAAGGTTGTATGTGATACAACCGGAAGGTTTTGTCTATCCTGAAATATGCTAATAAGTATGCAAAGCTCCAGCAATCCTTCTGAGGACTGGAGTGAGCATCTCGAAGTTGGAATGTATGCTTTGATGATGATCAAAGATTTTGGGTGTATACAAAGTTTATGAGAAACTTGTATTTCCAAAGAAGTGAGTGGGAGCACTATAGAATTTCTGATGAGTATATGTTGTTGACATATTAATGATCAGAAATGACGTAGAATTTCTGGAAAGCATATAGGGTTATTTGGAAAGTGTTTTCAATGGAAAACCTGGATTAAGCTACTTGAACATTGAGCATCAAGATCTATAAGGATAGATCAAAACGCTTAATAGTACTTTCAAATGATCACATGCCTTGACGTTGTAAGGTATGAAGTTAAGACTTAAAGCTCGACCATGGCAGAATAGAGAGAAAGGAACGAAGGTCGTCCCCTATGCTTAAGACATAGGCTCTACAGTATGCTATGCTGTGTACCGCACCTGAAGTGTGCTTTCCCATGAGTCAGTCAAGGGGTACAAGAGTGATCCAAGAATGGATCACAGGACAGCGGTCAAAGTTATCCTTAGTAACTAGTGGACTAAGGAATTTTCTCAATTATGGAGGTGGTAAAAGAGTTCGTCGTAAAGGGTTACGTCGATGCAAGCTTAACACCTATCCGGATAGCTCTGAGTAGAGATACCGGATACGTATAATGGAGCAACAATTTAGAATAGCTCCAAGTAGAACAGGAATAGCTCCAAATAGAACGTGGTAGCTGCATCTAGGAGATGACATAGAGATTTGTAAAGCACACACGGATCTGAAAGGTTCAGACCCGTTGACTATAACCTCTCTCACAAGCATAACATGATCAAACCCAGAACTCATCGAGTGTTAATCACATGGTAAATGTGAACTAGATTATTGACTCTAGTAAACTCTTTGGGTGTTAGTCACATGGGGATGTGACCTTGAGTGTTAATCACATATAGATGTGAACTAGATTATTGACTCTAGTGCAAGTGGGAGACTGTTGGAAATATGCCCTAGAGGCAATAATAAATTGATTATTATTATATTTCCTTGTTCATGATAATCGTTTATTATCCATGCTAGAATTGTATTGATAGGAAACTCAGATACATGTGTGGATACATAGACAACACCATGTCCCTAGTAAGCCTCTAGTTGACTAGCTCGTTAATCAATAGATGGTTATGGTTTCCTGACCATGGACATTGGATGTCGTTGATAACGGGATCACATCATTAGGAGAATGATGTGATGGACAAGACCCAATCCTAAGCCTAGCACAAGATCATGTAGTTCGTATGCTAAAGCTTTTCTAATGTCAAGTATCATTTCCTTAGACCATGAGATTGTGCAACTCCCGGATACTGTAGGAGTGCTTTGGGTGTGCCAAACGTCACAACGTAACTGGGTGGCTATAAAGGTACACTACGGGTATCTCTGAAAGTGTCTGTTGGGTTGGCACGAATCGAGATTGGGATTTTGTCACTCCGTGTAAACGGAGAGGTATCTCTGGGCCCACTCGGTAGGACATCATCATAATGTGCACAATGTGACCAAGGGGTTGATCACGGGATGATGTGTTACGGAACGAGTAAAGAGACTTGCCGGTAACGAGATTGAACAAGGTATCGGTATAACGACGATCGAATCTCGGGCAAGTACCATACCGCTAGACAAAGGGAATTGCATACGGGATTGATTGAGTCCTTGACATCGTGGTTCATCCGATGAGATCATCGTGGAACATGTGGGAGCCAACATGGGTATCCAGATCCCGCTGTTGGTTATTGACCGGAGAACATCTCGGTCATGACTACATGTCTCCCGAACCCGTAGGGTCTACACACTTAAGGTTCGATGACGCTAGGGTTATAAAGGAAGTTTGTATGTGGTTATCGAATGTTGTTCGGAGTCCCGGATGAGATCCCGGACGTCACGAGGAGTTCCGGAATGGTCCGGAGGTAAAGATTTATATATAGGAAGTCCTGTTTCGGCCATCGGGACAAGTTTCAGGGTCATCGGTATTGTACCGGGACCACCGGAAGGGTCCCGGGGGCCCACCGGGTGGGGCCACCTGCCCCGAGGGGCCACATGGGCTGTAGGGGGTGCGCCTTGGCCTACATGGGCCAAGGGCACCAGCCCCTAGAGGCCCATGCGCCAAGATATAGGAAAAAGGGGAGAGTCCTAAAGGGGGAAGGCACCTCCGAGGTGCCTTGGGGAGGATGGACTCCTCCCCCCCTCTTAGCCGCACCCCTTCCTTGGAGGAAGGGGCAAGGCTGCGCCTCCCCCTCTCTCCTGCCCCTATATATAGTGGAGGGGAGGGAGGGCATCCATACCTGAGCCCTTGGCGCCTCCCTCCCTCCCGTGACACCTCCTCCTCTCCCGTAGGTGCGTGGCGAAGCCCTGCAGAATTGCCACGCTCCTCCATCACCACCACGCTGTTGTGCTGCTGCTGGATGGAGTCTTCCTCAACCTCTCCCTCTCTCCTTGCTGGATCAAGGCGTGGGAGACATCGTCGAGCTGTACGTGTGTTGAACGCGGAGGTGCCGTCCGTTCGGCACTAGGATCATTGGTGATCTGAATCACGACGAGTACGACTCCATCAACCCCGTTCACTTGAATGCTTCCGCTTAACGATCTACAAGGGTATGTAGATGCACTCTCCTTCCCCTCGTTGCTAGTCTCTCCATAGATAGATCTTGGTGACACGTAGGAAAATTTTGAATTTCTGCTACGTTCCCCAACAGATATACCCCCTCCCGATAACTTCAACACGAGGGGGGGGGTCGAACATGAGAGGAAGAAGAGGATAAAAAAAGAAGAGGAAGAAGAAAAAAGAGAGGAGAAGAAAGAATAGAGGAGTCTAGGAGAAAAGAATAGAGGAGTCTAGGAGTTTCTCCTAGACTCCTCTATTCTTTCTTCTCCTCTTTTTTTTCTTCTTCTTCCTCTTTTTTATCGGGAATGAGGGTCGAGAGGGGGTCTAGGGTCGCCGAGGGGACGAGGGTCGAGAGGGGGTCGACGGTCACCGAGGTGTCGAGGGTCGAGAGGGGGTCTAGGGTCGCCGAGGGGTCGAGGGTCGTCGAACATGAGAGGAAGAAGAGGATAAAAGAAGAAGAGGAAGAAGAAAAAAAAAGAGGAGAAGAAAGAATAGAGGAGTTCTTCTCCTCTATTCTTTCTTCTCCTCTTTTTTCTTCTTCTTCTTCCTCTTTTTTTATCGGGAACGAGGGTCATCCAGGGTCACCGAGCGGTAGAGGAAACCCTAAATAGCAAGTATCGTCGGTGTGAGATACATGTGGCCGTTGGTGTCGGACACTACATCCACATCCCACAAGTGACGCGGGTCGACGCCCACATCACTTGTGGGACGTGGATGTAGTGTCCAAGACCGACGGCCACATGTATGTCACACCCACGATACTTGCTATTTAGGGTTTCCTCTACCGCTCGACGACCCTTGACGACCCTCGTTCCTGACAAAAAAAAAGAGGAAGAAGAAGAAAAAAAAAGAGGAGAAGAAAGAATAGAGGAGTTCTTACTCCTATATTCTTTCTTCTCCTCTTTTTTTCTTCTTCCTCTTCTTTTTTTATCCTTGAAGCATTGTCGAGGCCACCCCAAACCCTAGAGAAGCAGCATCGAGGCCACTAATTAATATTAGTTCTATGTTTCCCACTAATATATCCATCTCTCATGTTTGAATAATAATTGCCATGTTGTAAATATTTGTAGAAACTATGGACACCGCCCGAGACGAAGTACAAGAAGAGTTGTTGGGGGACATGATCGCACGAGGAAGTGATGTCGTCTGCTCGTTGTTTCTCAATGACACCGATGGTCTGGAAACAGCTGGCTATGATTATGATGGCTCCGGTGACCTAATGCCGGTGCAAGAAGGAGACCGTGAGGACGACTCCGGTGACCCAATGCCGGTGCAAGAAGGAGACCGTGATGACGTCTTCGGTGACCGAACCAAGTCCGGCCAGGTATATATATTAGTTAAGCTTCTGCTGACTAGCTAATTGATGCATTCATTGTTTTGGTATGTACACATATTAATTAAGTCTTTGTTCTTTTTTCTAGCCCTCCAGATCGAGCACAACTTCGGTAAAGAGACGAGGCCCGAAGAAAAAGTTGAGCTCGGATGAAAGGTCTGAGATCATAGCAATCTCGCCCGATGGCCAACCGATTGAACCCATCCGGACAAAGAGCGCATTTGTTGCTCATTGCAGGGTTCTGGTTAGGGACAAGATCCCGATCAGCATCCAGCAATGGTTAAAGCCGGCTACAGAAGACCCTGAGGTGTCTTATTTCAATGATATACAGCAAAATGATCTTTGGACTGAGCTGAAGTCAAATTTCACCCTACCGCCAGAGGATGATCCGGAGAAGCCAGTTAAAGAGCAATTAATCAAGTCTTTTGGTCTTAAGAGGATGGCAGAACTATTCAGGAGGTGGAAGAAAGAGCTGAATAAGTTTGTCAAAAATAAAGAGACACCAGAATTCAAGGGCAGATATGAGAAGATCAGAGATCACTGGCCCGCATTTGTGGCCCACAAGACATCGGAAAAGAGTAAGAAGATGTCAGCGACAAACAAGCAAAATGCTGAGAAGAAGAAGCATCACCATCGCACGGGGTCAGGTGGCTACCTTGTAGCCCAGCCTAAGTGGGCCAAGACTGAGAATGATCTGGTTGATAAAGGGATCGAACCAGAGACAATTAACTGGCCAGACTGTTGCCGGACTTGGTTCTTCGGGGCTGGCGGAACCTTGGACCCTGTATCAGGCAAGTGCATTTGGACGAACAATCAAATGGACATACTAGTCAAGAAGCTTCAGCAGTATATCGAAGCACCGCAACAAGGGACGTTCGTTCCAAACAGAGAGAACGACGAGCTCACAATGGCCCTTGGGAATCCTGAGCACCCTGGATGGACACGAGGCACGACAGGCTCCATTCCGTGGAAGGTTGGGTTTTCGGACGTAGGCGGTTACAAATGCCACGAGAGGAGGAAGAAAGTGGAGCAGAGCCAACTGCTGGCGCTGCACGCTAGGGTACAAGTGATAGAGGAACGAGAAGAAAATCGCAGCAAACGAACTGCCGAAGCTTCCCCCGAAGCTACCCCGCCATCTCAGCGGAGAAGCAACGTGGCTTCCACCGAGCTGCTTCAGCCGGAGAATGTCTTGACGGCTCCTGCCAGCTATCCTGTGGATGCTATCATGGAGTCTCAAAATTGCCACCTTATGACGCAATGGATTAATATGAAGGTCAAGCCGGCTCTTGGCTCTGTTTTTCCTACTGAACCCGGCGCAACTTTTCACTGCCGGCCGATTCCAGAAGGATATGCTAGGGTGATGGTGGATGTAATAACGGAGGGATTTGAGGACCTCCAGCTTAACCACCCTATCGGTGAAGGGGAGACTCGGCTGGGTTCTGCTCTGAAGACTCCATGCCTATGGCGGAAGGAGCTCATCAACCTTCCGAAGTGGACGCCTCCGCCTCCTCCTCCTCCTCCGGCGAGTCAGGGCCCTCCGCCTCCTCCACCGCCTCCTCCTCCGGCGAGTGACGATCAGGGCACTCGGCTGGCTCCTTCTCCGGCGCGTGGCGGCACTCCGCCTCCTTCTCCGCCTGTGCCGGCGCGCCCGAGCAGCCAGCCTCCACCTTCTCCGCCTCGTCAGCAAGGGCAGTAGAGACCTGCCGCTGCTCCGGCTGCTCCGGCGCGTCGTAGTCCTTCTCCTCCGCCTCGTAAGAAAGTAAAGAAGACAACCGCTCCGTCTGCTCTGCCGGCGTCTAGCAGTACAGCCAGAGGCGGGAGGACATACATATTCGGTCCTTCTCTAAAGACTCCAGAGAAGTTACCGTACGAGAGGACCCCGGAGGAGAATGCCGAGATCACGCGAGAAGAAGTGAGGAACTTCTTTGAAGGGGTGAAAGCAAAGAAACATCCACCTCCGGAGGAGAAGGTAGATCCGGTGAAAGCGAAGCGCACTCTGGCTGCCCTGACAAAACCACCCAAGTCTCCGCCGAAAGGAAACTATGAGCGCATTATTGGAAAGGAATTTGCCGAAGCAGAGTGGTCAGGAAGTACTGTCAGTGATCAAAGGTTGAAAGAACAACGAGCTGGGAAATAAATTGCCCAGCTTGGCGAACAAGCGAAGCAATCGTGCCCCCCGCTCAAGGTGCCTAGCGACATCGTCGCTAATGATCCGAGGATGGTGCCCGGTTATAGCAATCTTGGAGATTACCTGCCCGACGATGTACATTATGATTTCATGGAGGTGCAGATACAAAGATACGAGTATGGGAAGCCTCTCGTCAAAGATGAAAGATCTCTATCAACGATGATGCGAAGATTGCATGATTGGTACTTGAAAATCTGCAGAGAGTCTGGGGGGAGGAGTATTTTGTATGTGCGAGTTAAAAAGGAGCATGACCTCATTGGAATTGAACTGTTGCCCGTTCCATTTGAGGAGTTCCTTCCGTTTTTCCATAAATCGGCCCTCGATAAAGCAACGGTCACCTGCTACTGTCTGTAAGTAGTACTACTTCTATCATTAAGTCTCTCTATATAGCTCAGCTCTTTCGTTGCATGTATTTATAATTATCCTCACTATATTATGTAGATTGAAGATCGTCGAATTGAAGAAAAGACAAATCGGTGACATTGGGTTCATTAACACAATTCTCATAGATGCAACTGAGGTTAAATTTCATGCCGCAGATACCGAGGCCAACTTGCTATGATCGTTGGTAATAAATGAAAACAAAGATATAATACTCTTTCCTTACAACTTCAAGTGAGTGTTACAGTCTTGTGCGTATTTGGTTTCCCTTATATATTAGTCAAGGTTATAGTAATGTAATTGATGAGTTATGCATGCGTGTGCAGTTTCCACTATATTCTCCTAGAGATTAAGCTTGAGCAGGGACTAGTAACCGTCTTAGACTCAAGACGAAAAGATCCCCAGGACTATGTGGACATGACTCAAATGCTCGAGAAGTAAGTTAAATCGATCATTATCCACCATATCAGCAACTTTGTTCATATCCTGATATATCAAGTAATTGTTTTCTTTGTCTGGCAGGGTTTGGAAAAAATTCACCAAGAAAGCTTCGGGACTCCCGAAGAAGCTGCAATTTAGACACCCGATAGTAAGTGCTATAGTAGCATGTTCCGCGCATCTCCTATTGACTCAAGCGCTAGTTTCATCAATACCATTTGGCATTCTGGCTTATCAGTTTGATTGACCTCTATTTCTTGTAAAGTGGTTGTGGCAGGAACAAGGGAATGGTTTCTGTGGATACTACGTTTGCGAGTCCATCCGCCACACGACTTGTGAGCGGGGCTACTCTGACGAACAATATGAAGTGCGTAAATAACAACATTCACAATTTTATTTTATTACCATCATTTGTGTTGAGTTTCATTCATTCATATATATATATGTATTGACCTCCTTCTTCAAATTAGATGTTTCGGAAGCGGGATGAACTCCTAGCACCAGCTCGCATGTGAGCAATTCAAGAGGAATTGGGGGCATTCTTTCTTGACCACGTGACCGCTAAAGATGGAGAATACTATGTGGACCATGCGTCCGTATGTTAGGAGATTATATTTGTAAGAGATAATTATTATATATATGTAGCCGGTAGTGTCGGATAGATATACGAGAACTTGTTGTTCGACCAATCTCTCGGAGAAGGAGAGGTGGTCGATACTACTTCTCTCTGTATGGATATATGTTCATGAAGATCTTCTGTTTCCTTTGTTTGCTTACTAGCTAGCTAGCGTGTCTAGTCCTCTTTATACATATGTATAGTACGTAGCGTCGACCAAGTACGGACATAAGAGAGGACACTTCTCTCTATTAATTATAGCTAGCTAACACAATATATGAAACACCTAAATTAACCCCCCAAAACCCCCAAACAACCCCCCCCTTTCAAAAAAAACAAAAACCCCAGCCACAGAAATGCTGACGCGTGGATGCCTATTGGTCCCGGTTGGTGCCACCAACCGGGACCAAAGGCCCTCCTGCCTGGGCTCCGCGCATAGGCCACGTGGAGGCCCATCTGTCCCAGTTCTGGATTGAACCGGGACTAAAGGGACAGGGCATTAGTACCGACCCTTTAGTCCCGGTTCAGGAACCGGGACAAAAGGCCCTTACAAACCGGGACAATGGGCCCTTTTTCTACTAGTGTATATAAGCAAAGACTTAGTGTTTTTCATTTCATCTCTGCAGTTGCCCGCGCCGACGATGCCGCCAGGCTGCCCGATTCACACCACGCCAACGCCGTCGCCACCCCCGTCGCTGTCGGCGCACCGTGCCGTCACCACCCCGCGCCGCCCCGACGCCGTTGCCGCATGCCACCCCGCGCCGCCCCGACGCCGTTGCCGCATGCCACCCCACGCCGTCGCGGTCACCTCCCCGCGCCGCCCC
>NC_041390.1:49135239-49140626 GCF_002162155.2 Triticum dicoccoides | reverse complement strand
CCGCCCCGATGCCGTCGGCCCCGCCTCTGCCTCGTCGTCGCCTCTGCCTCGCCGTCGCCTGTGCCTCGCGCGTCCCCGCCTCTGCCTCACCGCGCCCCAGCTGCCCCGTGCCGCTGTCGCCTCTGCCTTGCTTTGGTCAGGTCCGGCACCGCCCCCCTCTTCCCCTGTTTTTTTGCAAATATATAGATGTTTTTTCCTGATTATATGTATATGTATGAGTATATGTATGTGTTTATATCTGTTTATATGTCCTTTTTTAAGATTTTTTGTTTTTTGCATTTTTATAAAAATGTATATATGTATGTATATATGTTCTCTGTGAATATATATATATATATATATATATATATATGTTCATGTATATATGCAAACGATATATTTTTAGAAAAAATAGTATTTTTTCTGTTCATAGATTTTTTTGGTGATATTGATTATTGTAAATATGCAAATGTTTGTATATTCATATGAACTCTCTCGGAGAAAAAATGTTATTGGGGAGAAAAAAAGTTCTAGGATCGTCAAGGGGTCGAGAGGGGGTCGAGGGTCGCCGAGGGGTCGAGGACTGAGAGGGGGTCGACGGTCGCCGAGGGGTCGAGGGTCAAGAGGGGGTGTAGGGTCGCCGACGGGTCGAGGGTCGTCGAACATGAGAGGAAGAAGAGGATAAAAAAAGAAGAGGAAGAAAAAAAAAGAGGAGAAGAACAATAGAGGAGTTTCTTCTCCTCTATTCTTTCTTCTCCTCTTTTTTTTCTTCTTCTTCCTCTTTTTTTTATTAGGAACGAGGGTCGTCGAGGGTCGCCGAGCAGTAGAGGAAACCCTAAATAGCAAGTATCGTCGGTGTGAGATACATGTGGCCGTCGGTGTCGGACACTACATCCACGTCCCACAAGTGACGTGGGTGTCGACGCCCACGTCACTTGTGGGACGTGGATGTAGTGTCCGACACCGACGGCCACATGTATCTCACACCGACGATACTTGCTATTTAGGGTTTCCTCTACCACTCGGCAACCCTCGACGACCCTCGTTCCTCTATTCTTTCTTCTCCTCTTTTTTTCTTCTTCCTCTTCTTTTTTTATCCTTGAAGCGTTGTCGAGGCCACCCCAAACCCTAGAGAAGCAGCGTCGAGGCCACTACTTAATGTTAGTTCTACGTTTGCCACTAATATATCCATCTGTCATGTTTGAATAATAATTGCCATGTTGTAAATATTTGTAGAAACTATGGACACCGCCCGAGACGAAGTACAAGAAGAGTTGTTGGGGGACATAATCGCACAAGGAAGTGATGCTGTCTGCTCATTGTTTCTCAACGACACCGATGGTCTGGAAGCAGCTGGCTATGATTATGATGGCTCCGGTGACCCAATGCCGGTGCAAGAAGGAGACCGTGAGGACGGATCCGGTGACCCAATGCCGGTGCAAGAAGGAGACCGTGATGATGGCTCCGATGACTGAACCGAGTCCGGCCAGGTATATATATTAGTTAAGCCTGTGCTGACTAGCTAATTGATGCATTCATTGTTTTGGTACGTACACATATTAATTAAGTCTTTGTTCTTTTTTCTAGCCCTCCGGATCGAGCACAACTTCGGTAAAGAGACGAGGCCCGAAGAAAAAGTTGAGCTCACATGAAAGGTTTGAGATCATAGCAATCGCGCTCGACGGCCAACCGATTGAACCCATCCGGACAAAGAGCGCATTTGTTGCTCAGTGAGGGGTTCTGGTTAGGGACAAGATCCCGATCAGCATCCAGCAATGGTTAAAGCCGGCTACAAAAGACCCTGAGGTGTCTTATGTCAATGATATGCAGAAAAATGATCTTTGGACTGAGCTAAAGTCAAATTACTCCGGAGAAGCCAGTTCAAGAGTAGTTAATCAAGTCTTTTGCTCTTAAGAGGATGGCAGACCTATTCAGGAGGTGGAAGAAAGAGCTGAATAAGTTTGTCAATAAAAAAGAGATACCAGAATTCAACGGCAGATATGAGAAGATCAGAGATCACTGGCCCGCATTTGTGGCCCACAAGACATCGGAAAAGAGTAAGAAGATGTCGGTGACAAACAAGCAAAATGCTGTGAAGAACAAGTATCACCATCGCACGTGGTCAGGTGGCTACCTCGTAGCCCGGCCTAAGTGGGCCAAGACTGAGAATGATCTGGTTGATAAAGGGATTGAACCAGAGACAATTAACTGGCCAGACCATTACTGGACTTGGTTCTTCGTGGCCGGCGGAACCTTGGACCCTGTATCAGGGAGGTGCATTTGGACGGACGAGCAAATGGAAATACCAGTCAAGAGGCTTAAGCACTATGTCAAAGCAGCGCAGCAAGGGACGTTCGTTCCAGACAGAGAGAACGACGAGCTCACAATGGCCCTCGGGAATCCTAAGCACCCTAGACGGACAAGAGGCATGCCAGGCTCCATTTTGTGGAAGGCTGGGTTTCCGGACATAGGCGGTTACAAATGCCACGAGAGGAGGAAGAAAGTGGAGCAGACCCAACTGCAGGCGCTGCACACTAGGGTACAAGCGATAGAGGAACGAGAAGCAAATCGCAGCAAACGAACTGCCGAAGCTTCCCCCGAAGCTACCCCGCCATCTCAGCGGAGAAGCAGCGTGGCTTCCACCGACCTGCTTCATCCAGAGCATGTCTTGACGGCTCCTGCCAGCTATCCCGTGGATGCTATCACGGAGTCTCAAAATTGCCACCTTATGACGCAATGGATTAATATGAAGGTCAAGGCGGCTGTTGGCTCTATTTTTCCTACTAAACCCGGCGCAACTTTTCACTGCTGGCCGATTCCAGAAGGATATGCTAGGGTGATGGTGGATGAAATAATGGAGGGATTTGAGGACCTCCAGCTTGACCACCATACTAGTGAAGGGGAGACTCGGCTGGGTTCTGCTCTGAAGACACCATGCCTATGGCGGAAGGAGCTCATCAACCTTCCGAACTGGACGCCTCCGCCTCCTCCTCCTCCTCCGGCGAGTCAGGGCACTCCGCCTCCTCCACCGCCTCCTCCTCCGGTGAGTGACGATTAGGGCACTCAGCCAGCTCCTTCTCCGGCGCGTGGCGGCACTCCGCCTCCTTCTCCGCCTGCGCCGGCGCGCTCGAGCAGCCAGCCTCCTCATTCTCCGCCTTGTCAGCAAGGGCGGAAGAGACCCGCCACCGCTCCGGCTGCTCCGGCGCATCATAGTCCTTCTCCTCCGCCTCGTAAGCAAGTAAAGAAGACATCCGCTCCGTCTGCTCTGCCGGTGTCTAGCAGTACAGCCAGAGGGGGGAGGACATACAGATTCGGTCCTTCTCTAAAGACTCTAGAGAAGTTACCATACGAGAGGACCCCAGAGGAGAACGCCGAGATCGCACGATAAGAAGTGAGGAACTTCTTTGAAGGGGTGAAAGCAAAGAAACATCCACCTCCGGAGGAGAAGGTCGATCCGGTGAAAGTGAAGCGCACTCTGGCTGCCCTGAGAAAACCACCCAAGTCTCCGCCGAAAGGCAACTATGAGCGCATTATTGGAAAGGCATTTGCCGAAGCGGAGCGGTCGGGAAGTACTGTTAGTGATTAAAGGATGAAAGAACGACGAGCTGGGAAACAAATTGCCCAGCTCGGCGAACAAGCGAAGCAATCATGTCCCCCGCTCAAGGTGCCTAGCGACATCGTCGCTAATGATCCGAGGATGGTGCCCGGTTATAGCAATCTTGGAGATTACTTGCCCGACAATGTACATTATGATTTCTTGGAGGTGCAGATACAAAGATACGAGTATGGGAAGCCTCTCGTCAAAGATGAAGGATCTCTATCAACGATGATGCGAAGATTGCATGATTGGTACTTGAAAATCTGCAGAGAGTCTGGGGGGAGGAATACTTTGTATGTGAGAGTTAAAAAGGAGCATTACCTCGTTGGAATTGAATTATTGCCTATTCCATTTGAGGATTTCTTTCAGTTTTTCAATCAATTGGCCCTCAATAAAGCAACGGTCACCTGCTACTGTCTGTAAGTAGTACTACTTCTGTCATTAAGTCTCTCTATATAGCTCAGCTCTTTCATTGCATGTATTTATAATTATCCTCACTATATTATGCAGATTGAAGATCGTCGAATTGAAGAAAAGACAAATCGGTGATATTGGGTTCATTAACACAAATCTCATAGATGCAACTGAGGTTAAATTTCTTGCCGCAGATAGCGAGGCCAACTTGCTACGATCGTTGGTAATAAATGAAAACAAAGATATAATACTCTTTCCTTACAACTTCAAGTGAGTGTTACTGTCTTGTGCATATTCGGTTTCCCTTATATATTAGTCCAGGTTATAGTAATGTAATTGATGAGTTATGCATGCGTGCGCAGCTTCCACTATATTCTCCTAGAGATTAAGCTTGAGCAGGGAGTAGTAACTGTCTTGGACTTGAGACGAAAAGATCCCCAGGACTATGCGGACATGACTCAAATGCTAGAGAAGTAAGTTAAATCGATCATTATCCACCATATCAGCAACTTTGTTCATGTCTGATATCAAGTAATTGTTTTCTTTGTCTGGCAGGGTTTGGAGAAAATTCACAAAAAAAGCTCCAGGACTGCCGAAGAAGCTGGAATTTAGACACCCGAAAGTAAGTACTATAGTAGCATGTTCTGCACATCTCCTAGTGATTCAAGCGCTAGTTTCATCAATACCATTTGGCATTCTTGCTTATCAGTTTGATTGACCTCTATTTCTTGTAAAGTGGTTGTGGCAGGAACAAGGGAATGATTTCTGTGGATACTACATTTGCGAGTCCATCCACCACACGACCTGTGAGCGGGGCTACTCCGACGAACAATATGAAGTGCGTAAATAACAATATTCACAATTTTATTTTATTACCATCATTTGTGTTGAGTTTCATTCATTCATATATATATATGTATTGACCCCCTTCTTCAAATTAGATGTTTCGGAAGCAGGATGAACTCCTAGCACCTGCTCGCATGCGAGCAATTCAAGAGGAATTGGCGGCATTCTTTCTTGACCAGGTGATCGCTGAAGACGGAGAATACTATATGGACCATGCGTCCGTATGTTAGGAGATTATATTTGTAAGAGATAATTGTTGTATATATGTAGCCGGTAGTGTCGGATAGATATACGAGAACTTGTTGTTCGACCAATCTCTCGGAGAAGGAGAGTTGATCGATATCACTTCTCTCTGTATGCATATATGTTCATGACGATCTTCTGTTTCCTTCATTTGCTTACTAGCTAGCTAGCGTGTCTAGTTCTCTCTATATGTATGTATAGTACGTAGCTTCGACCAAGCATGGACATAAGAGAGGACACTTCTCTCTATTAATTATAGCTAGCTAACACAATATATGAAACACCTAAATTAACGCCCCAAAACCCC
>NC_041390.1:49023270-49135029 GCF_002162155.2 Triticum dicoccoides | reverse complement strand
AAAAAAAACAAAAACCCCAGCCATAGAAATGCTGATGGGTGGATGCCTATTGGTCCCGGTTGGTGCCACCAACAGGGACCAAAGGCGCTCCTGCCTGGGCTCCACGCACAGGCCACGTGGAGGCGCATCTGTCCCGGTTCTGGACTGAACCGGGACTAAAGGGACAGGGCATTAGTACCGACCCTTTAGTCTCGGTTCAGGAACCGAGACAATAGGCCCGTTTTCTACTAGTGTATGATCCACCATACCTACCTATATACGGTATCTACCTGCCGTTCCAAGTAAATTTCTATGTGCCAAACTCTAAACCTTCAAAGAAACATTATGTTTTGTATGCTCGAATAGCTCATGTATCAACTAGGTCTGTCCGTATCTTCCATGTTAGGTGGGTTATTATCAAGAGGAGTTGACTCCGCTCCTCACTCACGAGAAAATGGCCGGTCACCGGGATGCCCAGTCCCATGCTTTATGCAAATCAAATCAAAATAATTGCAAACAAAACTCGGGACTGTTGTTAGTTGGAGGCACTCGTTGTTTCGAGCAAGCCATGGACTGATGCTTGTTGGTGGAGGTGAGTATAAACTTTAACATTCTGTTTGGGAACCGCCTATAATGTGTGTAGGATGGAAGATATCGCCATCTCTTGGTTGTTATGTTGACAATGAAAGTATGCCGCTCAAAATATTATTCAGCTCTGTTTCAAAACTGAGCTCTGGCACCTCTACAAATCACTGCTTCCCTCTGCGAAGGGCCTATCTATTTACTTTTATGTTGAGTCAACATCCTCTTATTAAAAAGCACCGGTTGGATAGCATCGCTGTCATTTGCATTCATTATTGTTAGTTTACATTGACTATGACTTGACTGGATCTCTTTTACCATGAAATTACAATGTCTAGTCAGTCCTTCATCATTAAAGGTGCTCTGCATTTATGTTTTGCGGTCTTAGAAAGGGCTAGCGAGATACCATTCTGTTATGTCATATCATGATTGTTTTGAGAAAGTGTTGTCATCCGAGATTTATTATTATTTCTCGCTAGTTGATTATGCCATTGATATGAGTAAACATGCGACCTAAATGTTATTGTGAATATGGTTAGTTTATAATCTTTGCTGAAAACTTGAATGCTGGCTTTACATATTTACAACAACAAGAGCAAACAGAGTTTGTAAAAGTTTTTCTTTATCTCTTTCAGTTTGTCAACTGAATTGCTTGAGGAGAAGCAAAGGTATAAGCTTGGGGGAGTTGATACATCTCCGTCATATCTACTTTTCCAAACACTTTTGCCCTTGTTTTTGACTCTAACTTGCATGATTTGAATGGAACTAACCCGGACTGATGCTGTTTTCAGCAGAATTGCCATGGTGTTATTTTTGTGCAGAAATAAAAGTTCTTGGAATGACCTGAAAATAATGGAGAATTATTTTAGAACATATAAAAAATACTAGAAGAAGAATCCACGTCAGGGGGCCTGCACCTGTCCACGAGGGTGGGGGGCGCGCCCCCTGCCTCGTGGGCCCACTGACACTCCACCGACCTCAACCCTGACTCCATATATTCACTTTTGGGGAGGAAAAAAATCAGAGAGAAGGATTCATCGCGTTTTACGATACGGAGCCGCCGCCAAGCCCTAAACTCTATCGGGAGGGCTAATCTGGAGTTCGTTCGGGGCTCCGGAGAGGGGAATCTGTCGCCATCGTCATCATAAACAATCCTCCATCACCAATTTCATGATGCTCACCGCCGTGCGTGAGTAATTCCATCGTAGGCTTGCTAGACAGTGATGGGTTGGATGAGATTTATCATGTAATCGAGTTAGTTTTGTTAGGGTTTAATCCCTAGTATCCACTATGTTCTGAGATTGATGTTGCTATGACTTTCTTATGCTTAATGCTTGTCACTAGGGCCCGAGTGCCATGATTTCAGATCTGAACCTATTATGTTTTCATCAATATATGAGAGTTATTGATCCTATCTTGCAATTCTATAGTCACCTACTATGTTTTATGATCCGACAACCCCGAAGTGACAATAATCGGGACCACTCCCGGTGATGACCGTAGTTTGAGGAGTTCATGTATTCACTATGCGTTAATGCTTTGGTCCGGTACTCTGTTAAAAGGAGGCCTTAATATCCCTTAGTTTCCAATAGGTCCCCGCCGCCACGGGAGGGTAGGACAAAAGATGTCATGCAAGTTCTTTTCCATAAGCACGTATGACTATATTCGGAATACATGCCTACATTACATTGATGAACTGGAGCTAGTTCTGTGTCACCCTAGGTCATGACTGTTACATGATCGATCGCACCCGACGTAATTCTCCATCACCGATCCAATGCCTACGAGCTTTCCATATATTGTTCTTCGCTTATTTACTTTTCCGTTGATATTGTTACAATCACTACAAAACACCATAAATATTACTTTTGCTACCGTTACTTTTGCTATCGTTATCACTACTATCATACTACTTTGCTACAAAATACCTTGCTGTAGATATTAAGTTTCCTGGTGTGGTTGAATTGACAACTCAGCTGCTAATACTTGAGAATATTCTTTGGCTCCCCTTGTGTCGAATCAATAAATTTGGGTTGAATACTCTACCCTCGAAAACTGTTGCGATCCCCTATACTTGTGGGTTATCATCGATCATCGGGCAAGTCAACCAAAGTCCACACTTTGTTCTCATACATGGATCCCATCTCAGATTCCATGGCCTCAAGCCATTTTGTGAAATATGGGCTCATCATCGCTTCCTCATAGTTCGTAGGTTCATCATGGTCTAGCAACATGACCTCCAGAATAGGATTATCGTACCACTCTGGTGCGGATCTTACTCTGGTTGACCTACGAGGTTCCGTATTAACTTGATCTGAAGTTTTATGATCATCATCATTAGTTTCCTCACTAATTGGTGTAGGTGTCACAGGAACCGGTTTGTGTGACAAACTACTTTCCAATAAGGGAGCAGGTACAATTACCTCATCAAGTTCTACTTTCCTCCCACTCACTTCTTTCGAGAGAAACTCCTTCTCTAGAAAGGATCCATTCTTAGCAACCAATGTCTTGCCTTCGGATCTGGGATAGAAGGTGTACCCAACAGTTTCCTTTGGGCATCCTATGAAGACACATTTCTCCGATTTGGGTTCGAGCTTATCAAGTTGAAGATTTTTCACATAAGAATTGCAGCCCCAAACTTTAAGAAACGACAACTTTGGTTTCTTGCCAAACCATAGTTCATAAGGCATCGTCTCAACTGATTTTGATGGTGCCCTATTTAACATGAATGCAGCCGTCTCTAAAGCATAACCCCAAAATGATAGCGGTAAATCAGTAAGAGACATCATAGATCGCACCATATCTAGTAAAGTATAATTATGACGTTCGGACACACCATTACGTTGTGGTGTTCCAGGTGGCGTGAGTTGCGAAACTATTCCACATTGTTTCAAATGTAGACCAAACTCATAACTCAAATATTCTCCTACATGATTAGATCGTAGAAACTTTATTTTCTTGTTACGATGATTTTCCACTTCACTCTGAAATTCTTTGAACTTTTCAACTGTTTCATACTTATGTTTCATTAAGTAGATATACCCATATCAGCTCAAATCATCCGTGAAGGTGAGAAAATAAAGATACACGCCGAGAGCCTCAATATTCATTAGACCACATACATCAGTATGTATGATCTCCAACAAGTCTGTTGCTCGCTCCATTGTTCCGGAGAACGACGTCTTAGTCATCTTTCCCATAAGGCATGGTTGGCAAGTACCAAGTGATTCATAATCAAGTGATTCCAAAAGTCCATCAGTATGGAGTTTCTTCATGCGCTTTACACCAATATGACCCAAACGACAGTGCCATAAATAAGTTGCACTATCATTATCAACTCTGCATCTTTTGGCTTCAACATTATGAATATGTGTATCACTATGATCGAGATTCAACAAAAATAGACCACTCTTAAATGGTGCATGACCATAAAAGATATTACTCATATAAATAGAACAACCATTATTCTCAGATTTAAATGAATAACCGTCTCGCATCAAACAAGGTCCAGATACAATGTTCATGCTTAAGCTGGCACCAAATGACAATTATTTAGGTGTAAAACTAATCCCGAAGGTAGATGTAGAGGTAGCGTGCCGACGGCGATCACATCAACTTTGGAACCATTTCCCATGCACATCGTCACCTCGTCCTTAGCCAGTCTTCGCTTAATCTGTATTCCCTGTTTCGAGTTGCAAATATTAGCAACAGAACCAGTATCAAATACCCAGGTGCTACTGCGAGCTCTGGTATGGTACGCATCAATAACATCTATATCACATATACCTTTGTTCACCTTGCCATCCTTCTTATCTGCCAAATACTTGGGGCAGTTCCGCTTCCCGTGACCAGTCTATTTACAGTAGAAGCACTCAGTCTTAGGCTTTGGTCCAAACTTGGGTTTCTTCTCCTGAGCAGCAACTTGTTTGATGTTCTTCTTGAAGTTCCCCTTCTTCTGCCCTTTGCCCTTTTTCCTGAAACTGGTGGTTTTGTTGACCATCAACACTTGATGCTCCTTTTTGATTTCTACCCCCGCTGCCTTTAGCATTGCGAAGAGCTCGGGAATTGTCTTATTCATCCCTTGCATATTATAGTTCATCATGAAGCTCTTGTAGCTTGGTGGCAGTGATTGAAGAACTCTATCAATGACACTATCAACAGGAAGATTAACTCCCAGTTGAGCCAAGTGATTATGATACCCAGACATTTTGAGTATATGTTCACTGACAGAACTATTCTCCTCCATCTTGCAGCTATAGAACTTATTGGAGACTTCATATCTCTCAATTCGGGCATTTTCTTGAAATGTTAACTTCAACTCCTGGAACATCTCATATGCTCCATGATGTTCAAAATGTCGTTGAAGTCCCGGTTCTAAGCCGTAAAGCATGGCACACTAAACTATCGAGTAGTCATCAGCTTTACTCTGCCAGACATTATTAACGTCATCAGCAGCATCTGCAGCAGGCCGGGCACCCAGTGGTGCTTCTAGGACGTAATTCTTCTGTGCAGCAATGAGGATAATCCTCAAGTTACGAACCCAGTTCGTGTAATTGCTACCATCATCTTTCAACTTTTCTTTCTCAAGGAACACATTAAAATTCAACGGAACAACAGCACGGGCCATCTATCTACAATCAACATAGACAAGCAAAATACTATCAGGTGCTAAGTTCATGATAAATTTAAGTTCAATTAATCATATTACTTAAGAACTCCCACTTAGATAGACATCCCTCTAATCATCTAAGTGATCACGTGATCCAAATCAACTAAACCATGTCCGATCATCACGTGAGATGGAGTAGTTTTCAATGGTGAACATCACTATGTTGATCATATATACTATATGATTCACGCTCGACCTTTCGGTCTCAGTGTTCCAAGGCCATATCTGCATATGCTAGGCTTGTCAAGTTTAAACCGAGTATTCTGCGTGTGCAAAACTGGCTTGCACCCATTGTAGATGAGCGTAGATCTTATCACACCCGATCATCACATGGTGTCTTGGCACGACGAACTTTGGCAACGGTGCATACTCAGGGAGAACACTTTTATCTTGAAATTTAGTGAGAGATCATCTTATAATGCTACCGTCAAACAGAGCAGAATAAGATGCATAAAGGATAAACATCACATGCAATCAATATAAGTGATATGATATGGCCATCATCATCTTGTGCTTGTGATCTCCATCTCCGAAGCACCGTCATGATCACCATCGTCACCGGCGCGGCACCTTGATCTCCATCATAGCATCGTTGTTGTCTTGCCAACTATTGCTTCCACGACTATTGCTACCGCTTAGTGATAAAGTAAAGCAATTACAGGGCGATTACATTGCATACAATAAAGCGACAACCATATGGCTCCTGCCAGTTGTCGATAACTCGGTTACAAAACATGATCATCCCATACAATATATATAGCATCATGTCTTCACCATACCACATCACAACATGCCCTGCAAAAACAAGTTAGACGTCCTCTACTTTGTTGTTGCAAGTTTTTACGTGGCTGCTACGGGCTGAGCAAGAACCGTTCTTACCTACGCATCAAAACCACAACGATAGTTCGTCAAGTTAGTGTTGTTTTAACCTTCGCAAGGACCGGGCGTAGCCACACTCTGTTCAACTAAAGTTGGAGAAACTGACACCCGCTAGCCACCTATGTGCAAAGCATGTCGGGAGAACCAGTCTCGCGTAAGCGTACGCGTAATGTCGGTCCGGGCGGCTTCATCCAACAATACCGCCGAACCAAAGTATGACATGCTAGTAAGTAGTATGACTTGTATCACCCACAACTCACTTGTGTTCTACTCGTGCATATAACATCTACGCATAAAACGTGGCTCTGATACCACTGTTGGGGAACGTAGTAATTTCAAAAAAATTCCTACACACACACAAGATCATGGTGATGCATAGCAACAAGAGGGGAGAGGTTGTCCATGTACCCTCGTAGACCGTATGCGGAAGAGTTAGCACAACACGGTTGATGTAGTCGTACGTCTTCACGATCCGACCGATCCAAGTACCGAATGCACGGCACCTCTGAGTTCTGCACACGTTCAACTCGATGACGTCCCGCGAGCTCCGATCCAGCAAAGCTTCACAGAGTTTCATCAGCACGACGGCGTGGTGACGGTGATGATGATGCTACCGACATAGGGCTTCGCCTAAGCACCGCTACGATATGACCGAGGTGGAATATGGTGGAGGGTGCACCGCACATGGATGGAATAGATCAACAGACCAACTTGTGTGTTCTAGGGTGCCCCCTGATACGTCTCCATCGTATCTACTTTTACAAAAACTTTTGCCCTTGTTTTGGACTCTAACTTCTATGATTTGATTGGAACTAACACGGACTGACGCTGTTTTCAGCAGAATTGCCATGGTGTTGTTTTATGTGCAGAAAACAAATATTCTCGGAATGACCTGAAACTCCAGGGAACATCTTAGAAAAAATAATAAAAAATCCTCGCCAAAGATGAAGACTAGGGGGGCCACACCCTTCTCACGAGGGTGGGGGGCGCCCCCCCTAGGGCGCGCCCCTACCTCGTGGGCCCCCTGGATGCCCTCCGACGCCAACTCCAACTCTATATATTTGCTTTCGGAGAGAAAAAATCGGAGGGAATAAATCATCGCGTGTTACGATACGGAGCCGCCACCAAGCCCTAAAACCTCTTGGGAGGGCTGATCTGGAGTCCGTTCGGGGCTCCGGAGAGGGGGATTCATCGCCGTCGTCATCATCAACCATCCTCCATCACCAATTTCATGATGCTCATCGCCGTGCATGAGTAATTCCATCGTAGGCTTGCTGGACGGTGATGGGTTGGATGAGATTTATCATGTAATCGAGTTAGTTTTGTTAGGGTTTGATCCCTAGTATCCATTATGTTCTGAGATTGATGTTGCTATGACTTTGCTATGCTTAATGGTTGTCACTAGGGCCCGAGTGCCATGATTTCAGATCTGAACCTATTACGTTTTCATGAATATATGTGAGTTCTTGATCCGATCTTGCAAGTCTATAGTCACCTACTATGTGTTATGATCCGGCAACCCCGAAGTGACAATAATCGAGACCACTCCCGGTGATGACCATTGTTTGAGGAGTTCATGTATTAACTATGTGCTAATGCTTTGTTCCGGTTCTCTATTAAAAGGAGGCCTTAATATCCCTTAGTTTCCAATAGCACCCCGCTACCACGGGAGGGTAGGACAAAAGATGTCATGCAAGTTCTTTTCAATAAGCACGTATGACTATATATGGAATACATGCCTACATTACATTGACGAATTGGAGCTAGTTCTGTGTCACCCTATGTTATGACTGTTACATGATGAACCGCATCCGGCATAATTATCCATCACTGATCCAGTGCCTACGAGTTTTCCATAAACTGGTTTACGCTTATTTACTTTCCCGCTGCTACTGTTACAATCACTACAAAATACCAAAAACATTACTTTTGCTGTATTTACTTTTGTTGCCGCTACCACCACCATCATATTACTTTGCTACTAAACACTTTGCTGCAGATACTAAGTTTCCAGGTGTGGTTGAATTGACAACTCAGCTGCTAATACTTGAGAATATTCTTTGGCTCCCCTTGTGTCGAATCAATAAATTTGGGTTGAATACTCTACCCTCGAAAGCTGTTGCGATCCCCTATACTTGTGGGTTATCAAGACTAATTTCTAGCGCCGTTGCCGGGGAGCATAGCTCTATTCGTTGAGTCACTTGGGATTTATATCTGCTTATTACTATGAAGAACTTGAGAGATCAAAACACCAAGATCTATCCCTCAACTACGAGAGGAGGTAAGGAACTTCCATCTAGCTCTGCACTTGATTCACCTTCTGTTATGAGTAAGTTTACGACACCTACACGTGCTTCTGCTATTCGTTCTGATATGTTGCATGTTATTGATGATGCCACTTCTGCTATGCATGATACTTATGATGAAACTGCTTCTATGCCTGATACTACTGTGCCCCTTGGTGAATTTCTTGATGAACAAATTGCTAGGGCTAGAGAAAAAGAAATTATTGAATCTGAATATGATGATGATAGTGATGATGAAAATATGCCTGTTATTCCTGAGGGTTATCTTTTTGATTTGGAATCTTCTGCCGCTATTTTAGCTTGCAAAGATAGATATGACCTTAAGAGGTTATTAGTTAAATGGAACAAAGAATCACTTAGAGATAAAATGAAACCCGACCCTGCTTTTGCTACTTCACCTATTTGTGCTCCTGATAAGGATTATGAATTCTCTGTTGGCCCGGCTGCCGCCCCGCTACGTCTGCGGCCCTGCGAAGACGCCTCCTTGGCGGGGCCGGGGGCTCCGCCTGCGGCAAGCCTTCTGAAGGAGGCCCCCTCTACGTTGCGCATGGGCCTCCTTTTATACGCTAAGGGGGTCACCGACAGGTGGCAACGCAGAGAAGGGTACAAATGTAAAAAGTGAGGTGGTTGGTACAGTTACTTGTACAGTGCACCCTACCTAACCCTAACGGCAGGGGACAAGGGCATTAAATGCCCGTCTGAGTCGCCCAAACAATGCAGAAAAGGACCGTTAGGGGTGCCACTGTTCGCCACGATGGCGATCTTGTCAGCTTCGCATGCCACTACGCACCGCTGGCTGCACAGTCTCCCGCCACGTGCGCCTGGAGAGGCCCCCAGAGCGACACGTTGGTGGATGCTCTGGAGCGTGGGCACGGAGTGGCCGCCTGCCATGGCAAGCGCCTTGCCGCTGCTGTTATCTTGTCGGGTCCGGAGGCTTGTCGCTCACCGGGCCTCGAGGTACCTTGGTTGGTCTTCCCGGCAAGCTCCTCTTGCCGGGGCCTTGTTGCCTTGCCGGAGCGCGTGGCGCGTCGCGGCAAGTTCCTTGGAGTGCCTCGATGGGCCTTCCCGGCAAGCTCCTCTTGCCGGGGCCTTGTCTCCTGAGCTTAAATACTTTGTTCTTGAATGGCTCTAAGGGAACCATGGAGGATCTTGGTGTTAGCCCGGCAAGCCTTGCCGCGGGGTGCTGCAACTGCCCGTGCACAAGTTCGGGGTGCTAGGGTACCCCTATTCTAGTACACCGACAGGAGCCCCCGGGTCTGGGCCAGACACGGTGCCGAGCGCTGTTGGGCCAGGCCCAAGACAGGGCATGGGCACACGCGGACTCGGCCTCGCCGAATCTCGCTCCGTATCCACCGCGCTCTCCCCTAACGGCACGCGTTGAATGCGGTGTCGTGGGAGAGATCGTGGGTGGTTCTTTATTCGGAAGGGCGAAACGTCCGCCCCGTCCCTCTTTATAAGCAGAGGAAACAGGGGCAGTTCGTTCCCCCTCGCTGGTTGCTACTACTCCATCTTCACAAACCTCCGCCACTCCCCCCCTTCTTCTCGAAGCCGAGAGAGCAGCGCTCTGCCCCCCATTGCCACTAGCATCACCAACACCGTCGACTTCCCCCACCACCTCCGCCATGGCTCCAAAAGCCGACAAGGGAAAGGGCGTGAAGTCGGCCGAGGCGCAGCGGCTCGTGGCGTTGCGGAAGGAACGGGCGGTCTTCTCCCCCTAGCTCGGCGTGAAGGAGCTGAGGGAGTACTTCTACCTCTTTTGGGTGACGGAGACGCGGGCGCATCCGCGCACGAGGGTACTCCCGGCCGCTGCTTCGGAACTGGCTCCAAACGGGTACCCATTCTTCGCGTTGTTCTTCTATTGTGGGCTCTGCCCGCCCTTCTCGGAGTTCTTCTGCGATATCATGAACACCTACGGCTTCCGCCTCCTTGATTTCACCCCCAACGCCATTCTGACCATGGCAGTTTTCGCACATTTGTGTGAAAACTTTGTCGGAGTCCACCCCAGTGTTGCCCTTTTCCGCCACTTCTTCATACCTTGGGTAGAGAGAGGAGAGCCGCTTGCCGGAGGGATTGCCTGGATCTCGAGAGTCGGCAAGAAGGAGGCGTACTTGGAGGGTGAGCTCCGCAGCAAGTGGGAGGAGTGGAGAGCGGAGTGGTGCTGGATCGTCGAGGAGAATCCGCAGCCCTTCACCGCCGTGCGCCAAGCTCCAATAGTGTGCGGCAATGACTGGAGCAACGTGGCCCCAGAAGACGAGAGGCTGAAGATCGCCATTACTAGGATCCTTCGCCTCAGGCTTGCCGGGCTCACTGTAGGCGCTGTAGGCGCAGATTTCCTCCGCTGCCGCATCGCCCCCCTGCAGGAGAGGGGGAGGCCCACCTGGGAATTCAAGAACTCGGCGGACATCATGAGGCTGCGGCCGGGCCTCAACTACAACTTCACCGTCTTGGAGCTGGATGCAATGCTCCTGGAGTTGTTCAAACGCGACCCCCAGCACCCATTCACGCTGCCGAGGGGCGTCGTTCCATTGTGCAATAATTCTTCGCTTGACCGGATCCGCGCCATGATGCCGTTGTGTGATTCACACGGAATCGTTCCAACTTGGCAAGAGCCTGCGGATGACGTCATGCAAGCATTCTTCGACAACTTGGAAGAAGTGCCGGTCCGCGCTGACGAGCAGAAGAGCCTCACCCGTGACACCACCGACGAGGAGCTACAGCGTATCGCCACTAGGGAGGAAGAGGCCGCGGCCAAAGCTGCCGCGGGCACGTTCGGGTTCACTATGGAGGAGGCGGAGGCGGCAGAGGCGGCAAACCTTGCCGAGCGCACGGAGTTCGTTGGCGAGGAAGAGCCTGCCGGTTCTGAAGCTGAGCCGAGCGAGGCCGGCGAGGAAGAGCCCGAGCCTTCAGAAGGCTTGCCGCAGGCGGAGCCCCCGGCCCCGCCAAAGAGGCGTCTTCGCAGGGCCGCGGACATAGCGGGGCGGCAGCTGGGCCAACAGCCGCCGAGCCGTGCGACGCGCTCTACCGCGGCAAGCAATGTTGCCGCGGGAGCGCCTCACGCAGCAGCGGCAACTGGAGCGGGATCTTCCCGGGCCACCGCCACCGCCCCCGCCAAGCGGGCAAGGGATCCTACTCCTCCGCCTCGCAGCACCAGAGGGGAGCCGGACTTCGATCTTTCCGCGCTCAGCTCCGACGAGGAGGAAGAAGAGTAAGTTTCTTTGGTGCTCTTGTAGTTCTTCAATTTTGCTGTTTTTATCTTGTATCTGACTTGCTTCAATCTGGACTCCTTTCTTTTCAGGACGCTGGCCCAGAGAGCAGTGAAGAGGGCCAAGGCCGCGGTGATTGTCATCGAGGATGACCCCACCGTGTCAGCAGGAGGTGGGTCCGAGACCACCTTGACGGACCAGGCAACCACTCCTCAAAACAGCCCCCAGCGCAGCCCCCAGCGTAAGTTCATAATTAGCTTTCTGCTGTCAGGCGCGCATGAGTGCTTTTTCCTTTGTTGATATCTTGCTTGTTGATTTGTGTAGGAGCAGAGCAGCCACATCAGGAGCGCCCGGAAGCTGGTCCCGAAGTGCCATTTGCTTCGACTACGCCGCCAAGGGAGGGGTTCCCGGTAAGGGAGCGCTCTCCGGCAAGGGAGAACTCTCCGGCAAGGGGCAGCACCGTCGATCCTGCGGCGGCCAAGACCGCAACTGCAGATCTTGGCACAGGTAATTCACTTGTCCAAAAACTTTCCCTTGGGTTCTTCTTCTTCTGATTTTCTTCTCTTGGATTTTTGATTGATTTTTCTCCCTTCTTCGTTCTTCAGACCCATCTGCTGCTGAGCCAATGGAGACAGAGGGCGCTGGCGAGGAAGGGGCCGGTGCTGATGAGACCGCCGGCGAGGAGGCCGCCAAGGCCGCCGCCGCAGAAGCCGGCGAGGGGTCGGGCAATCGTACTGACGACCCTGAGGCTGCAGGAGCACCAGGCGCTGCGCCGACCGCCGATCCCTCTGCCGCTGCTGCGGGGCCAGGCTCCGAGGAGCCCCAGCCCGGCGCCTACTTGAAGGCCAGCGACGATATCTTCATCAAGCTACCCTGGGCGTCGAGCTCCAGGGCGCCGGTCGAGGGGGAAACTTTTGATGAGGAGGTGCTCGCCTCTGCCGGACTGTCGTTGGTCGACGCGCCCAGCAGCAGCAGTGGCGAGCCTGAGGAGGAGTAGCTGCTGCGGAGGCTGCTGTCACTCTACCGCGCGCGGCAAGCCAAGCTGGCTTCCCGGGAAGCGCTTGTCGCGAAGGCGGGAGTTGACATGGAGAAGCGCGCGGAGGAGCTCCGGGGCCACAATCAAGAAGCTCTCCGGTCCCTGGCACAGGAGCGGGAGCGACTCGACGAGGAGCGCACGACCTTCCTTCTCGAGAAGGCCAAAGCTAAGGAGGAACAAAGGCTGGCCGCCGAGAAGCAGTCCGCGCGGGAAGGCGAATTGGTGCAGCGGAAGGCCAACCTCGACAGCTACGAGGAGGAGCTTGTCGAGCGCGAGCAAGCACCTTGCGGGGCGCTCAAGGTAGCAAAGGACGCCGCCGCAATCGCAGAGGCCGCCAAGAAAGAGCTGGAGGAGAAGGTGGCGCAGCTGGAGGCCAACATTGGGAAGAGCGGCGAGGAGCTTGCCGCGCTCAAGCGTGAGCGTGAGAAGGATGCTGCCGCCCACGGTGAGCTGCAAGGTCTTCTCGCTGAGAGGGGCAAGGAGCTCAGCGCCGCCAAGGATTCCAATGCGGACCTGGAGTTGAAGCTGGCCACGCTGATGCAGACGCTGGAGGCCGCCAAGGAGCGGGAGAAGACCTTGTCGGAGAAGGTCAAAGCTGACAAGGCGCTGCTGGAGAGCATCGCAGTTACCCAGAACTCGTTCAGAGATACTGTGGAGCACTGGACCGAGGGTCTGGTAAATATTGCCGCAGTCATCAACGAGGAGCTGGCACAGCTGGGGATGGAGGACTTTGGGTATCCCTTCGACGAGAATCTCCAACCCAGCGCCAAGCTCAGCCTGTTCTTCAAGGGCGTGGCGACGGCACTCCAGCGGCTCCGGGAGAGGATCCCAAAGCAGCTGGCCGATGAGTCGCGCAAAATCTGCGCCACAGTTCTCCAGAAGGTGCTGATGAAGGTGGCCTTCCGCAATCCAGGCCTCAACTTCACCAACGTCCTCAAGTCCTTGCCGCCAGACGCCGATCGGGACGCACTCAAGGCCCTTGTCGCACCCATTGTGGACAAGGTGAGTGAGATCAAGAGGGTTGAGGGCGACCGCGTAGACTAGGCCGCCCATTTCTTCTTTTCCCTTGTCGCTGCTAATCATGTTATGAAAACAGTCTGTTAGAGTTGCGACAAGTTATCTTGTAATATAACATTATTTCTGTTATCAATTGCTATGTTATTTCCTCTACTAGATTCCTTCCTTTGTATGTTTTTACCCTATGCTTCTAGGGAACTTGTCGGCGCAGGCACCCGAGCCGCGAGCGCTGAGTGCGGAACTTCAGCAGCCTGCTAGCGGCGCCGCTTCCGACAAGAAACCTTGTCGCGACTAGATGCAGCACACTTAAGTTGTTGAGCGGACTCGAAACAAAGTAAGGGCGCAACTAGCCACGAGTTGGTTCCTCCGCGCACAGGTTTTCCATACAAAGCAGGGTCGTTCGAGGAAGATAACTCAAAAATTTAAAAACTGATTGCTCAAACTTTGGCAACTTAGCTTTTCTCTCGTTTGCTTCCCGGCAAGGCAAAACTTTGCTTGAACGACGCCTGGTCCATACCACAATCTTCTCCTTCCCCCCGGGAAACTTGTGTGCGAGGGAACCTTCTTTTCCTTTGTTGAAAAGAAGAAAGAAGAGAAAATAATAATATGGAGCCCTTCGGCTCGTTATTGCTTACCGGATGTAGGTGCTGCACAAAGTGTCAGATAACACATGCAAGAAAGGAACTAATGCATGAGATGGACAAGTTGTGCGGAGCACATGGGGTTTTACTTATGCACGGGATCTGCGCCCGGCTTTGTACAAAGGATTACATGCAACAGCGGCAAGACTTGTACAAAAGGTGGTTGCCGGAACGGGTTCCGGCAACCGCGCCTTACGGGAAAAACTTACGAAGATGTTCTATGTTCCAGGAGTTGCTCACCGGAATGCCATCTTCGGTCTCAAGGCGGACAGCGCTGGGCCTTGTGACTCGTTTCACCCGATAAGGGCCTTCCCACTTCGGCGTCAACTTGTTGGGATTCTTGGCGGATAGAACGCGCCAAAGAACAAGGTCGCCTTCCTCAAAGCTTCTAGCCTTAACTTTGCGGCTATGGTAGCGGCGCAAAGCTTGCTGGTATCGAGCAGCTCGTACAGCAGCCTGAAGACGATCTTCCTCAAGGAGCAGCGCGTCGTCTTGTCGCAGCTGTTCTTGCTCAAGCTCATCATAAGCGAGCACTCGAGGCGATCCGTATATGAGTTCCATGGGGAGAACTGCCTCTGCTCCATAGACTAGAGCGAAAGGCGTCTGGCCAGTGGCTCGATTTGGCGTCGTTCTGATCGACCAAAGAACCACCGGCAGCTCCTCGATCCAGTTTCTTCCGCACTTGCGCAGCCTGTCGAAAGTTCTGGTCTTGAGCCCGCGCAGCACTTCAGCATTTGCCCTCTCTGCTTGACCGTTGCTTCTCGGATGAGCAACAGAAGCGAAGCAGACCTTGGCGCCAAGGTCTTGGACGTACTGCATGAAGGTGCGGCTCGTGAATTGCGTGCCGTTGTCGGTGATGATCCTGTTAGGGATCTCGAAATGGCAAACAATTGACCTGAAGAACTTGACTGCTGACTGTGCTGTCACCTTCCTCACTGGCTGCACTTCCGGCCACTTTTGAACTTGTCGATTGTGACGTACAAGTACTCAAAGCCCCCGACAGCTCGGGGGAAGGGGCCGAGGATATCGAGTCCCCAGACCGAAAATGGCCAAGATAAAGGGATCGTCTGGAGAGATTGAGCTGGCTGGTGTATCTGTTTGGAGTGGAACTAGCATGCTTCACACTTGGTTACTTGTGCAGTTGCATCCTGGAGGGCTGTCGGCCAAAAGAAACCTTGCCGGAAAGTTTTGCCGGCAAGTGCTCTTGCGCCAATGTGGTGGCCACATATGCCTCCATGTATCTCTGCCAACAGCTTTTGTCCATCTTCCTGGCAAATACACTTCAATTTCACACCGTTGAGTCTTCTTCTGTATAGTATGCTATCGACAAACTGGTACATACTTGACTGCCGGGCTACTTTTTCCGCTTCTTCTTGCTCTTCGGGAAGTTCTCCTGTCTGAAGGAAATGGACAATCTGTTGTGCCCATGCTGGAGCTTGTGGCTCGACAACAAGGACTAAAGGCACATCTGCTGCTGCGGGAACATCCGCTTCTACGGAAAGGACTTGCGGCCCTGCCGGAGCTTGATGTTCCCCGGCAAGCTTGCCGGAGCAAAACTTGTCGGGAGCGTCTGCTTCAACGGAACAAACCATAAGGCTTGCCGGAGCAGACTGCCCCTCAGTATCCTTGGTGTTGATCTTGGGGACTTTCTTGGCGGCGGCTTCGAGGAGCTCTGCCGGAAAGTAGTCACCAGAAACCAACTTCCTCTTCTTGCTTTGTCCAGTTGATGGTGTTACGGATGGTTGAGTCAACTTGAGCACAAAGATCCCTGGTTCCACAGGTAACTTTAGTGCGGCGCACTTTGACAGGCCATCAGCAATGTCATTCTGAGCTCTTGGGATATGCTCCATCTGTAGGCCGTCAAAGTGCTCTTCTAGCTTCCTCACTTAATCAACATATGCTTCCATCAATGGACTCTGGTAATTCTTATTCACTTGGCGAACGACAAGCTGTGAGTCACCCCTGACAATGAGCTTCTTGATCCCCAGGTCTGCTGCGATTCTGAGACCGGCAAGCAATCCTTCATACTCTGCAGTATTGTTGGTTGCTTGCTCCTTGGGAAAGTGCATCTGGACTACGTACTTGAGGTGCTCTCCGGTGGGTGCGACAAGCAGCACGCCCGCACCGGCGCCTTGCAGCGAGAAGGCACCATCAAAGTACATCATCCACTCTTTGCTTGCTTCTTTGACGGGGATGCTTGTCTCTGGAATTTCTTCATCTGGTGTTGGCGTCCATTCTGCTATGAACTCTGCCAATGCTCTGCTTTGGATAGTTGAAGTGCTCTCAAACTTGAGGCCAAAGCTTGACAGTTCCAGCGCCCACTCGACAATCCTGCCTGTCGCTTCTGGATTTTGCAGTATCCTCTTTAGCGGAAAGCGAGTGACGACTGTGATCTCATGTGCTTGGAAGTAATGGCGCAGCTTTCTCGAGGCCATGAGGAGGCCGAAAAGCAACTTCTGCACACCATAGTACCTTGATCTAGCCCCCTGTAGAAGGGAACTGACAAAGTAAACTGGACGCTGCACCATTCTCTTCTGCACCTTATCATGCTCCTGCGCAGATCCATCCTTGTCGGGACCAGAGCTTGTCGGCGAAGCCCCCTACTTGTTGCTGGATGCATCTGCCGTGGTTGCTGGCTCATCATCTGCCTCCCTCTCTGCCACTAACGCAGCACTAACCACTTGATTGGTTGCCGCTATATACAGCAGCAACTTCTCTTGTGGCTTAGGTGCGACAAGTGTTGGAGTGGAGGACAGGTATCTCTTCAAGTCCTGCAGCGCAGCCTCCACCTCCGGAGTCCATTTTATTGGACCTGCCTTTTTCAAAATTTTGAAAAATGGTAGGGCGCGCTCAGCAGATCTAGAGATAAACCTGCTGAGAGCAGCCACGCAACCGGCAAGCCTTCGTACATCCTTGACGCGCTTTGGTGCTTCGATCTGCTCAATGGCCTTGATCTTGTCGGGATTGGCTTCAATTCCCCGCTGAGACACGAAGAACCCAAGAAGCTTGCCGGAAGGGACTCCAAACACGCACTTCTCGGGGTTAAGCTTGAGGTTGATCTTGCGCAGATTTGCAAATGTCTCGTCTAAATCTTGAATCAGGGTCGCCCTGTTCTTGCTTTTGACCACTATGTCATCCATGTAGGCTTCCACATTTCTGTGCATCTACGGCTCAAAAGCGTGGTGGACTACCCTTGCGAATGTTGAACCGGCATTCTTCAAACCGAAAGGCATCCATACGAAGCAGTACGTGCCACACGGGGTGATAAATGCAGTTTTCTCTTCATCCTCTTCTGCCATGAAGATCTGATGGTATCCTGAGTATGCATCAAGAAATGAAAGCAAATCACATCCGGCTGTGGAGTCAACAATCTGGTCAATACGCGGCAAGGGAAATGGGTCCTTGGGACAAGCTTTATTAACATCAGTGAAGACAATACAAAGCCTCCATTTCCCGTTAGCCTTGCGCACGACAACAGGATTGGCCAACCACGTGGGATGGAGCACTCCTCTGACAAGGCCTGCTGCTTCCAACTTCTTGATTTCTTCTGCGATGAATTCTTGGCGCTCCACTGCCTGTTTCCTGACTTTCTGCTTGACGGGCCGCGCATGAGAACAGACGGCAAGGTGGTGCTCAATTACTTTCCTGGGAACACCGGGGATATCAGACGGTTGCCACGCAAACACGTGGACATTCACCCGCAGGAAAGCAACGAGCGCACTTTCCTATTTGGGGTCAAGAGTGGCGCTGATGGTGAAGGTACCACCAGCGCTGTCCTCCTTGGCGGACACCTTCTTGGTCTCAGGTGGAGCTGCCATTGCCTTCTTACACTTGCCGGTGGAGCTCGATGGTGCGTCCTCGACGGTAGCGCAGCACTCCGAAGAGGTGCGCTTACCGGAGTGGGCATCAGAGCTCTTGCCGGACTTGATCTTCTTCTTCCCCCCGGGAGCTTCAGCGACAAGTGTCTTGCGTTCTGCTGCGGCTGCTACTTCCCGGTAGATCTTGTCGGCACAGATAAGAGCATCATTCTTGTCGCCAGGGACAGAGATGACACTTATCGGGCCTGGCATTTTCAGTACGTTGTACGCATAGTGAGAGGCTGCCATGAACTTGGCGAGTGCCGGACGACCAAGGATTCCATTGTAAGGTAATGGAAAGTCAGCAACATCAAACATGACCCTCTCAGTCCTGAAGTTCAGCTCGCTGCCAAATGTTACCGGCAACGTGATCTTTCCCTTCGGCTTGCTCCTTCCCGGGTTGATTCCTTGAAATGTACCGGTCTCTTCGAGCTCGCTGTCAGGAATCTGGAGTTTGTGGAGCACCGCGGAGGAGATCAGGCTCAAGCCGGCCCCGCCGTCAACTAGCATCTTAGTGACCTTGAGGTTGCGGATCGTTGGTGAAACCAACATCGGCAAGCACCCGACCGCAGTTATGCGATCAGGGTGGTCCTCGATATCAAAGATGATAGGCGTGCGGGACCATTTCAGAGGCTTGCGTGACTCGACGGGTGGTTCTGCTGCATTAACTTCCCGCACCCACTGCTTGAGCTGACGGTGCGAGGTATGCAGAGAAGCACCACCGTCAACGCACAGGACCTCTGTGGCTTTCTGGAACTCCTGCTCATCAGTCTCCTCATCATCCATGTCTTCATCATCGTCGTCATCTTCATCCTTGTCGCGGCCGTGAGGAGGTCTGTCCCCTTGCCGCTGCTTGGCCTTGCCGCGGCGTCCTCCTTGGCCGGGACGTTTCTTGCCGGATCCCCCAGCACCTTCCTGGGCTTTCTCCTTGTCGCGCCGCTAGTATTCAGCTTTCAGTTGCTCAACAAGCTGCTCGACTTTCCTGCAGCTCTGGAGATCATGGCCCTTGGTGCGGTGGATCTTGCAATACTGCTTGTTGGTGCCGTCCTGCTTGTCGGCGACCGCCACCTCCGCGGCAACCTCCTTGCCGGAGTCACCAGCTTTGGCTTTGTTGGCGCCACCACCGTTGCCGGACTGCTCAACAACTAGCACCTCTTTGCCTTTCTTCTTCCTGTTGTTCCGCCGCCGGTTTTTCTTTGCCGAGGCAGCATCTTCACTGTCAGATCCTCCGGCTCCTACATTCTCTCTGGGAAGCCTCCTCCCTTCCTCAGCACGTGCACACTTGTCGGCCAGTGCATATAACTCACTGACGTCCCTGATCTTGCACATCGCCATTTCCTCCCGCATCCTGCGGTTTCGCATGTTCTAATGGAACGCGCTGATCACCGCGGCAGGGTGGACGTCTGGGATGTTGTGCTGCACACTGCTGAATCTCTGAATGTACTTGCGCAGAGGTTCTCCTTCCTTCTGGGCGAGCATATGAACATCACTCTCCTGGCCATGAGGCTTGTGTCCGCCTGTGAAGGCGCCGACAAACTGATGGCACAGATCAGCCCAAGAGGATATGGAGTTTTCCGGCAAGTGCATGAGCCAGGATCTGACGTTGGGCTTGAGCACCAGCGGGAAGTAGTTGGCAAGGATCTTGTCATCTCGTCCCCCGGCAGCCTGCACCGCAATGGTGTAGATGCTGAGGAACTCCGATGGATGCGTCTTGCCGTCGTACTTCTCCGGTACGTCTGGCTTGAAGTTCTTCGTGCTGGGCCACTGGACTTGCCGCAGCTCACAAGTGAACGTAGGGAAACCTACCGTGTACGGCAGATCGCCTGGTTCCCCTGGCGCATGCATGTCAACAGAGGGCCCAGCGCGCTTGTCGGATTGACGCCGCGCTTCTCTTCGGCGCTCGATGCGGGTTCGAGTGTCTTCTTGTTGTCGATCATGAAGAACTTGGCTCTGATCGCGACGAGCTCGTGGATCCGACGATGCAGTAGAGTCGCTGTCGAGGTGGATCCGGCAAGTCGCCGATCTTGGCCTTCGGGGTGGTGATTGCATGGTAGTTGCACCTCCACCCGTTTCGTCACCACTGGCTCGAGCCCGGCAACCCCGCCGCGGCGGCGACGCGCTCGGCCACCATGGAGTGTCGCTGTTGGCGTAGTCGATGAGACTCTGAATGGTGGCCCTCCATTCGTCGATCTTGTCCGACGTCGGAGGGTAATCTAGGAGTAGTTAAGCTCGCGCCAAAGCTTCTGCTGGAGTGGTGGGTGGCAGTGGCGGACGGCGTGAGGAGCGGGACGTGCTCGGACTTCTAACTATGTTAGAAGGAGCAATATCCTGTCCAGGCGACCGTGCCCCGCTCGTGCTAGCACGCTGGCGTGCATGCTGGTCTTGAGCACCCCGAGATCCACCAGCTTGGTCTTGGCCTATCATGCGTATGGCACTGCAAGCGTCATGACGTTGTTGGTCTTGCGCCTCCTGAGAGTGGCGTGGAACATGTACAGTCGCCGAGGTTTGTGCAGCCTTGTCCTTGGACTTGGCAGCATCATAAGCTTCCTCGTCGACGTCCATTCTTCCGCCGGCGTCCATTCCACCACCCGTTTGCTCCAACGGTGGCGGAAGTGATGTGGACGGAGCGGCTGCCGCCGAAGTCTTCTTCTTCGGTGGCATGTCGATGAAGGGAATGAAGATCTAGCTCGTGTGAACGCCGGATCAGGTTCACACAATCTCGATGCCCCCTACCTGGCGCGCCAAAGATGTCGGGGGAAACTGATCCACGAACACCTATGGGGCCGGCGGACCGGGCCCCTTTCGGTTCGGCGGGGGGTGGAGATCGCACGAAGAGCAGATTGAGGCGAAGCACACGAGCAGTTTACCCAGCTTCGGAGCTCTCCGGAGAGATAACACTCCTACTGCTGCTTGTCTGGTTGTATTATGTTCTTGCTCGTGAGAGCTAAGTGTTTTCTGGGTTCCGAACTAGTCGAACTTCGCGAACCAGTCGACCCGAACCCCCTCTACGTTGCGCATGGGCCTCCTTTTATACACTAAAGGGGTCACCGACAGGTGGCAATGCAGAGAAGGGTACAAATGTAAAAAGTGAGGTGGTTGGTACAGTTACTTGTACAGCGCACCCTACCTAACCCTGACGGCAGGGAACAAGGGCATTAAATGCCCGTCTGAGTCGCCCAAACAGTGCAGAAAAGGACCGTTAGGGGCGCCACCGTTCGCCATGATGGCGATCTTGTCAGCTTCGCATGCCACTGCGCACCGCTGGCTGCATAGCCTCCCGCCACGCGCGCCTGGAGAGGCCCCCAGAGCGACACATTGGTGGATGCGCTGGAGCGTGGGCACGGAGTGGCCGCCTGCCGCGGCAAGCGCCTTGCCGCTGCTGTTATCTCGTCGGGTCCGGAGGCTTGTCGTTCACCGGGCCTCGAGGTACCTTGGTTGGTCTTCCCGGCAAGCTCCTCTTGCCGGGGCCTTATTGCCTTGCCGGAGCGCGTGGCGCGTCGTGGCAAGTTCCTTGGAGTGCCTCGGTTGGCCTTCCCGGCAAGCTCCTCTTGCCGGGGCCTTGTCTCCTGAGCTTAAATACTTTGTTCTTGAATGGCTCCAAGGGAACCATGGAGGATCTTGGTGTTAGCCTGGCAAGCCTTGCCGCGGGGTGCTGCAACTGCCCGTGCACAAGTTCGGGGTGCTAGGGTACCCCTATTCTAGTACACCGACAGTAGAACAAGTACTTAAGGCTCAAAAAGAAGTGCTTGATGAAATGAATAGTAAGAAAAATGATTATGCTGTTAGAGTGGCTACTAGAACTGGTAGAATGACTCAAGAACCTTTGTATCCTAAAGGCCACCCTAAGAGAATCGAGCAAGATTCTCAAAGGAATAATATTAATATTCCTAGTTCTTATAAAAGAAGAAGAAGAAGAAAAATGATAGAACTGTGCAAACTTCTAGTGAACCTATTGCTGAACCACCCGATAATCCAAATGATATATCCATGTCTGATGCTGAAACACAATCTGGTAATGAACATGAACCTAATGAAAATATCAATGATGATGTTCATGATGATGCTCAACCTAGTAATGATAATGATGTAGAAATTGAACCTGCTGTTGATCTTGATAACCCACAATCAAAGAATCAAGGTTTTGATAAAAGGCCGTACCGGAGCGTCTCTTGGTGGATCCTCGTCAGCATCGCGCATAGCAATCCTGGGTCCTTGCTTCTTAGAGGAACCACCTTGGAACATTTTCCTAAGCATATTGTTTTTCTCTGAAACATTCTGAAATTTTTAGTAACTTCAAACAAAAGTGAACCAACTTCAATAAAACTGACAGCAACTACTCCTACAAGTGCCTAGAGCCTATATCAAGCATTAGAACTACTTGGAACCATATAAATTTGACATGCAAGCTCAAGAACATGGTCACCTATGCAGCACAAATTTGCAAAGAATAAAGCACTAGAACAAAAACTAATTGGACCAATGGAGGAGTCACATACCAAGGAACAATCTCCCAAGCAGTTTTGCGAGAGGTGCTTTGAGCAAGGAGATTGAAAATCACAGCAAAAGTGGCTGAAATTCGTGCTTGAGTTGGTTTTTCGGGTTTGTGTGAGACAGAAGAAGAAGATGGGTGCTGGGATAAGTGGAGGAGGGCCACCATGGGCCCACGAGGCAGGGGGCACGCCCTAGAGGGGGCGCCCACCACCCTCATGGCCAAGTGGCAGCTCCTCCCGCGGTAATTTTTGCACAATAAATCCTCAAATATTCCCAAAAAAATCATATTAAATTGGCATGGCATTCTGGGCACTTTTATTTTCGGGATATTTTTATATTGCACGGATAAGTCAGGAAACAGATAGAAAAATACTATTTTTACTTTATTTAATTTAAATAACAGAAAGTAAAAGTGGGGTACAGAGGGTTGTGCTTCTAGTTTCATCCATCTCATGCTCATCAAAAAGAATCCACTAACAAGGTTGATCAAGTCTTGTTAACAAACTCGCTCTGATAACCATGAAACCGGAGAAATTTCGAATAACACTAAGTTACCTCAACGGGGATATGCACAGCCCCAATAATAAGTATATCATATTTCTTCTTGACAGTAGGAAGAGGAAATTCAAAACCTCCAAATATAATCGATGAAATTTTCCCAATATAATTGATACTATGAACTTGAGGTTGTTTCCTCGGGAAGTGTACCGTATGCTCATTACCATTAACACGAAAAGTGACATTGCCTTTGTTGCAGTCAATAACAGCCCCTGCAGTATTAAGAAAAGGTCTTCCGAGAATAATAGACATACTATCATCCTTGGGTATATCAAGAATAACAAAGTCCGTTAAAATAGTAACATTTGCAACCACAACAGGCACATCCTCACAAATACCGACAGGTATAGCAATTGATTTATCAGCCATTTGCAAAGATATCTCAGTAGGTGTCAGCTTATTCAAGTCAAGTCTACGATATAGAGAGAGAGGCATAACACTAACACCGGCTCCAAGATCACATAAAGCAGTTTTAATATTATTTCTTTTAATGGAGCAAGGTATAGTAGGTACTCTGGGATCTCCAACTTTCTTTGGTATTCCGCCCTTAAAAGTATAATTAGCAAGCATGGTGGAAATTTCAGCTTCCGGTATCTTTCTTTTATTAGTAATGATATCCTTCATATATTTAGCATAAGGATTTGTTTTGAGCACATCAGTTAATCGCATACGCAAAAAGATAGGCCTAATCATTTCAGCTATGCCTCTCTCTTTATATCGTAGAGTTGACTTGAATAAGCTGACACCTACTGAGATATCTTTGCAACTGGCTGATAAATCAACTGCTATCCTATCGGTATTTGTGAGGATGTGCCTGTTGTGGTTGCAAACGTTACTACTTTAACGGACTTTGTTATTCTTGATATACCCGAGGATGATAGTATGTCTATTATTCTCGGAAGACCTTTTCTTAATACTGCAGGGGCTGTTATTGACTGCAACAAAGGCAATGTCACTTTTCATGTTAATGGTAATGAGCATACGGTACACTTTCCGAGGAAACAACCTCAAGTTCATAGTATCAATTCTATTGGGAAAATTTCATCGATTATATTTGGAAGTTTTGAATTTCCTCTTCCTACTGTCAAGAAGAAATATGATATACTTATTATTGGGGATGTGCATATCCCCGTTGAGGTAACTTGGTGTTATTCGAAATTTCTCCGGTTTCATGATTATCGGAACGAGTTTGTTAACAAGACTTGATCAACCTTGTTAGTCGATTCTTTTTGATGAGCATGAGATGGATGAAACTAGAAGCACAACCCTCTGTACCCCACTTTTACTTTATGTTATTTAAATTAAATAAAGTAAAAATAGTATTTTTCTGTCTGTTTCCTGACTTATCCGTGCAATATAAAAATATACCAAAAATAAAAGTCCTCAGAATTCCATGCCAATTTAATATGATTTTTTCGAGAATATTTGAGGATTTACTGTGCAAAAATTACCACGGGAGGAGCTGCCACCTGGCCAAGAGGGTCGTGGGCGCGCCCCCCTCTAGGGCGCGTCCCCTGCCTCGTGGGCCCACGGTGGCCCTCCTCCACTTATCCCAACACCCATATTCTTCCTCTATCTCACACAAACCCGAAAAACCAACTCAAGCACGAATTCCAGCCAATTTTGCTGTGATTTTCGATCTCCTTGCTCAAAGCACCTCTCGTAAAACTGCTTGGGGAGATTGTTCCTTGGTATGTGACTCCTCCATTGGTCCAATTAGTTTTTTTTCTAGTGCTTTATTCTTTGCGAATTTGTGCTGCATAGGTGACCATGTTCTTGAGCTTGCATGTCAAATTTATATGGTTCCAAGTAGTTCTAATGCTTGATATAGGCTCTAGGCACTTGTAGGAGTAGTTGCTGTCAGTTTCATTGAAGTTGGTTCACTTTTGTTTGAAGTTACTAAAAATTTCAGAATTTTTCAGAGAAAAACAATATGCTTAGGAAAATGTTCCAAGGTGGTTCCTCTAGGAAGCAAGGACCCAGGATTGCTATGCGCGATGCTGACGAGGATCCACCAAGAGACGCTCCGGTACGGCCTTGCGAATGGCCGTCGGAAAATTTTATGGACCGTGCGGGAATTAAAGAAGAATTCAAAGCATATTTGTGCAATGCCGGTCTTGAGGATTTTGAGGCTAACAAATGCCCCCAGTATCATGATCTCACAAGTTCATTTGTGAGGAGGTTTGAGTATTCATCTTCGCGTAATTCTCCTTCAGTCATGTTTGATCTCTATGACAAATCTTATACCATGGACTTAGAGGATTTCACTTCTGCTTGCAAACTTCCATCATGGGGTAGTGTTAGGGATCCCCCTAAATCTGAATTTAGAAACTTTCTTGCTAGTATAAATGTGGGGGAATCTAGAGATATAATGCAGGCTACCATAGGGAGCATTCACTTTCCTGCTATACATGATTTTGCTCTCTTCATCGGTAGATGCATAAATGCTAAGGATGAAGCATGTCACATGTGTGTCCCTGATCTTAGCATTCTTAGGAGCGCTGTGTTAGGAGACCAATCTTATCATATGGGAGCCATTGTAGCTCGTAGGTTGCATCATAATAGACATAATGGAGATTTCTTTGGAGGAATTTATGCAACCCGCTTAGCTCATTTTATTGAAATAGACATTCATGAGGGTTGCCTCCTGCATATTTAGATTATGACTCTATGGCTTCGCAACAGTTTGTCGAGAGGCCTGAATCACCTCTCTTATATCGTTTAATTTTTGATAAAGGACGTGTTTTCCGTATTACTCTCCCTGCTCCTGCCTTCTTTGATTCACAGACAAAAAGAAGATATGTTATTACCAGAGAGGAGGCAGAAGAGTACGAGAGCAGAGAGGAGGCAGCTCGACTTCACGCTGCAGCTCAGCAGGCGATAACCGCTGCACATCGGTATGATCCCAACTATTCTTCGTCGCAGTACGACCCCAACTACACTTACGGGTATCCGCCAGGCTATCCCGGGCAATAGACCAACTTAGGCCAAAAGCCTAAGCTTGGGGGAGTACGTATTTCTCACCGACATTACATTTATGTTCACACACTCGTTACTAGATGTCGGTGCTCATACTTTTTCACTGTAATATCCATGCTAGTTTATTTTCTTTTTCCTGCTTTCTTCTTGTGTGTTCGTTAAACCTTAAGAAAAACCAAAAAAATTTAGTAGTAGTTTATTTTTTATGCTGTAGTAGTAATAATTAAAAAGAAAACCCAAAAATATTTCCCGTTCTTCTTTTGCTTGTTGGGAGCTTTCCCGTGTAAATAGTTTTATTTCTTTTCTTTTCTTTGGGGGCCAGTAGGAGAAGACCATAATTAAATTGTTGAAGTGGCTCTTGTATGCATTATTGTTGATTTAACCAAGAGCCCATATTGCCTTGTCTTCTCCTGTTTATTGAATGCTCGCAGATTCCAGCTTAGTCCAATGCACATGCACTCTTATTATTATTCACACCGTTCGGTCGTGCAAGTGAAAGGCAATTATGATGATATATGATGGACTGACTGAGATGAGAAAAGCTAGTATGAACTCGACCTCCTTTGTTTTTGTAAATATGATGAGTCCCTCGTTCTTGATTCAACTTATTATGAATAAACATGTTTGCAATGACAATTAGAGATTGTAGTTGCTTGTGCCATGCTTGATTAGCTATGGGTTATAATGGTTTACCTTGTGTGCCAACATGCTATTGAGATGATTATGATGTGGTATGATAGGGTGGTATCCTCCTGTGAATGATTTAAGTGACTTGACTTGGCACATGTTCACGTATGTAGTTGAAACAAATCAACATAACCTTCACGATATTTATGTTCATGGTGGATTATATCCTACTCATGCTTGCATCCAATGTTCATTAATTTTAATGCATGTACATGGCTGTTGTCACTCTCTAGTTGGTCGCTTCCTAGTCTTTTGCTAGCCTTCACCTATACTAAGCGGGAATACTTCTTGTGCATCCAATCCCTTAAACCCCAAAGTTATTCCAGATGAGTCCACCATACCTTCCTATATGCGGTATCTACCTGCCGTTCCAAGTAAATTTGTATGTGCCAAACTCTAAACCTTCAATTAAACATTCTGTTTTGTATGCTCGATTAGCTCATGTATCAACCAAGGCTGTCCTTATCTTCCTTGTTAGGTGGGTTATTCTCAAGAGGAGTGGACTCCGCTCCTCACTCATGAGAAAATGGTTGGTCACCGGGATGCCCAGTCCCATGCTTTATGCAAACTAAATCAAAATTAATTGCAAACAAAACTCCCCCTAGGACCTGATGTATGTTGGAGGCACTCATTGTTTCGAGCAAGCCATGGATTGATGCTTGTTGGTGGAGGGGGAGTATAAATTGTACCATTCTGTTTGGGAACCGCCTATAATGTGTTTAGCATGGAAGATATCGCCATCTCTTAGTTGTTACGTTGAAAATGATAGTATACCGCTCAAAATACAATTTATCTCTATTTCAAAACCGAGCTCTGGCACCTCTACTAATCCCTGCTTCCCTCTACGAATGGCCTATCCATTTACTTTTATGTTGAGTCATCACCCTCTTATTAAAAAGCACTAGCTGGAGAGCACAGCCGTCATTTGCATTCATCACTATTAATTTATATTGGGTACGACTATGATTGGATCTCTTTTACCATGAATTACAATGTCTAGTCAGTCCTTGATCTTTAAAGGTGCTCTGCATTTATGTTTTGCGGTCTCAGAAAGGGCTAGCGAGATACCATCTTGTTATATCATATTATTATTGTTTCGAGAAAGTGTTGTCATCCGAGATTTATTATTATGACTTGCTAGTTGATTATGCTATTGATATGAGTAATTATGAGACCTGAGAATTATTGCAAATATGGTTAGTTATAATCTATGATGAAAACTTGAATGCTGGCTTGACATAGTTACAACAACAAGAGAAAACAGAGTTTGTAAAAGTTTTTCTTTCTATCAGTTTGTCAACTCAATTGCTTGAGGACAAGCAAGGGTTTAAGCTTGGGGGAGTTGATACGTCTCCGTCGTATCTACTTTTCCACACACTTTTGCCCTTGTTTTGGACTCTAACTTCTATGATTTCAATGGAACTAACCCGGACTGACGCTGTTTTCAGCAGAATTGCCATGGTGATGTTTTATGTGCAGAAAACAAATATTCTCGGAATGACCTGAAACTCCACGGAACATCTTAGAAAAAATAATAAAAAATCCTCGCCAAAGATGAAGACCAGGGGGCTTGCACCCTTCACACGAGGGTGGGGGTGCCCCCCTAGGGCGCGCACCCCTACCTCGTGGGCCCCCTGGATGCCCTCCGACGCCAACTCCAACTCTATATATTTGTTTTCAGAGAGAGAAAAATTGGAGAGAAGAAATCATCGCGTTTTACGATACGGAGCTGCCACCAAGCCCTAAAACCTCTCGGGAGGGCTGATCTGGAGTCCGTTCGGAGCTCCGGAGAGGGGGATTCGTCACCATCGTCCTCATCAACCATCCTCCATCACTAATTTCATGATGCTCACCGCCGTGTGTGAGTAATTCCATCGTAGGCTTGCTAGAAGGTGATGGGTTGGATGAGATTTATCATGTAATAGAGTTAGTTTTGTTAGGGTTTGATCCCTAGTATCCATTATGTTCTGAGATTGATGTTGCTATGACTTTGCTATGCTTAATGCTTGTCACTAGGGCCCGAGTGCCATGATTTCAGATCTGAACCTATTATGTTTTCATGAATATATGTGAGTTCTTGATCCGATCTGGCAAGTCTATAGTCACCTACTATGTGTTATGATCCGGCAACCCCGAAGTGACAATAATCGGGACCACTCCCGGTGATGACCATAGTTTGAGGAGTTCATGTATTCACTATGTGCTAATGCTTTGTTCCGGTTCTCTATTAAAAGGAGGCCTTAATATCCCTTAGTTTCCAATAGCACCCCGCTTTCACGGGAGGGTAGGACAAAAGATGTCATGCAAGTTCTTTTCCATAAGCACGTATGACTATATACGGAATACATGCCTACATTACATTGATGAATTGGAGCTAGTTCTGTGTCACCCTATGTTATGACTGTTATATGATGAACCGCATCCGACATAATTATCCATCACTGATCCGGTGCCTACGAGTTTTCCATAAACTGGTTTACGCTGATTTACTTTCCTGCTTCTACTGTTACAATCACTACAAAATACCAAAAACATTACTTTTGCTGTCTTTACTTTTGTTGCCACTACCACCACTATCATATTACTTTGCTACTAAACACTTTGCTACAGATACTAAGTTTCCAGGTGTGGTTGAATTGACAACTCAGCTGCTAATACTTGAGAATATTCTTTGGCTCCCCTTGTGTTGAATCAATAAATTTGGGTTGAATACTCTACCCTTGAAAGCTGTTGCGATCCCCTATACTTGTGGGTTATCAACTCCTGCCCCCGTATATAAAGGACCAAGGGGGGAGGCGGCCGTCCAGGAGGAGGGCGTGCCAGGGGGGAGTCCTACTCCCACCGGGAGTAGGACTCCTCCTTTTCCTTGTTGGAGTAGGAGAGGGAAGGAAGGGAGAGAGGATCAGAAGGAAAAAGGGGGGTGCCCCCCTCCTTGTCCAATTCAGACTAGAGGGGGAGGGGCGCGTGGCTGACCTGGCCGCCCCTCGTCTTCTCCCACTAAGGCCCATGAGGCCTAGTTAACTCCCCGGGGGGTTCCGTTAACCCCCCGGTACTCCGGTTTTTATCCGAAACCACTCAGAACACTTCCGGTGTCCGAATATAGTCCTCCAATATATCGATCTTTACGTCTCGGCCATTTAGAGACTCCTCGTTATGTCCGTGATCATATCCGGGACTCCAAACTACCTTCGGTACATCAAAACACAAAAAACTCATAATACGATCGTCACCAAACTTTAAGCGTGTGGACCCTACGGGTTCGAGATCTATGTAGACATGACCGAGACATGTCTCCGGTCAATAACCAATAGCGGAAACTGGATGCTCATATTGGTTCCTACATATTCTATGAAGATCTTTATAGGTCAAACCGCATAACAACATACGTTGTTCCCTTTATCATCGGTATGTTACTTGCCCAAGATTCGTTCGTCGGTATCTCAATACCTAGTTCAATCTCGTTACCGGCAAGTCTCTTTACTCGTTCCATAATGCATCATCCCGCAACTAACTCATTAGTCTCATTGCTTGCAAGGCTTATAGTGATGTGCATTACCGAGAGGGCCCAGAGATACCTCTCCGACAATCGGAGTGACAAATCCTAATCTCGAAATACGCCAACCCAATAAGTACCTTTGGAGACACCTGTAGAGCACCTTTATAATCACCCAATGACATTGTGACGTTTGGTAGCACACAAAGTGTTCCTCCGGTAAACAGGAGTTGCATAATCTCATAGTCATAGGAACATGTATAAGTCATGAAGAAAGCAATAGCCACATACTAAATGATCAAGTGCTAAGCTAACGGAACGGGTCAAGTCAATCACATCATTCTCCTAATGATGTGATCCCATTAATAAAATGACAAGTCATGTCGATGGCTAGGAAACATAACCATCTTTGATCAACGAGCTAGTCAAGTAGAGGCATACTAGTGACACTCTGTTTGTCTATGTATTCACACATGTATTATGTTTCCGGTTAATACAATTCTAGCATGAATAACAAACATTTATCATGATATAAGGAAATAAATAATAACTTTATTATTGCCTCTAGGGCATATTTCCTTCACTACATTCAAAATGTTTCCAAATGTCCACAAGCCAGTCATCGGCGTCTGTGGCCTCGACACAGTTGCTGAAGGACTTCGGCTAGTTTGCGAGGAACTGGTTGAGGGTCGCAAACTAAGGTTGATTGTTGCCTTGGCCTTGATTTCCTTGGTTTCCTTGCCCTTGGTTGCGCTCTTGCAAGAGTTGCAAAAGTGTCTGAGTGTTGGCGTTGGTGGCTGCCATGACAGCTTGACATGCCTCCGGAGGTGGAGGTGGTGGCGGAGGGTTCGACTGATCTCCACCAGTGCGGTCCAGATTCTGGCGCGTTGGAGGAGCCATCCTGAAGAGGATGACATCCGTTCGAATTTTTGTAAGGCAGATATTCAAGCTGAATCAATGGATCGAAATTGCAACATATAGTCTCACAATAAACATTCGAACAAGGATGAAAGAATGAATTCCAAAGTAAAACATCACACGTCCATAAGGTTGAGAAGCCACTTAGATAAAGGTAGATGAATAAATCAACAAGGTACGGATATGAACAAATAAGAGGTAAGGATTACCCAATCACAAACCAAATATCTGCGGGAAGAAATTCTAGAGCTACTTGAATTCCCACCTATAAAACTCCCGAAACTTTCTGGTTATGCAATCAGGTGTTGGGGATACAGGGGAAGCATAATATCTCACCCAAAACTAGCAATTCCTACATCCAGTTGTATCCATCCTTCAACACATAACCAAGAAACCTTCGGAAATCATGTACCTAAACCTTCGAAAAGCATCCGTTATACGAGTTATGGCAATACTCCCGAACTCCCACCCCAGTACTGGGTGGCGTCGAGGTTATCTCACCAACAACTATATAAAAGAGATTTTTGATGTCGGCGAACTCAGGTATTCCAGAACTGCAACGATAAAATTGTGACGACAACACCTCAGAGCTCAACTCCCCGGGACACTACCACAACCCCTAAATGTCAGGAGGCACCAAGAACAATGTTCTCGTTACAAGACTATCGGAACAGTTCCAAGATACCCGCATGATCCTAAAAAAATCATGAAATTTAAGGAGAGGAGAGTCAAAACTTCTACGTCAGAAGGCCTCACTAGAGCGATGAAGGGACTGAGGAGTAAAAATAATCCTACTCTCCAATATATATAATCCTAGGACTCAAAACATTTTGTTCTAGACTCAACACACTACAAAAAAATACACTTCCGTGATGATACGTGTTTGTCACAGTAGGTCGCGTTTTCTTTCATGCATGTACATCCATGACGATTTTATGACAGAATCAAGATAGTCATACATGTGCTGTCGTAGAAGTGTTCCATGACATTACCAAAATTATCATCATGGAAGTGTCCACTTCCATGACGATAAATCGCGCGTCACAGAAGTGCTTTCGTCAAGGGTGACCGACACGTGGCATTCACCATAACGGAACGTCATTAAGCTATCGGGTCGGGTTTTGGATCCGATAACCCGTTAACAGCCCCGAGCAATGGGGATTTTCCACGTGTAAAATCATCATTGGCTGGAGGAAACACGTGTCGGCTCATCGCTGGGACAGATGTCATCCACTCATTGGACAGAAGGCGCCTATGATACGCCGACACGTGGCACGGCCTAACAGAGGCCCATTTCTGTGAAAAGGCCGGCCCGTTAGGCTTGGTCAAAAGGTGGCGGGCCGGCCCATGGAAAGCCTATTAACGGCATGTTCGCATATAGCCCATTTATAGCCCGCTAACCCAAGGCCCATTATGCCCTATTCAAATTAGGCCCAGTAGCGTCATTTGGGCCATCCAATATGATTCCAGCCCATTTTCACTTCTGGCCCATGTATGGCCCATGATGTCTTTCGGCCCATATGAGGCCCTATGTAACTCTTGGCCTATTAACGGCCCGTGGTGAAACTGGCCCATGATGAACAGTGTATCACTTTACACCCATTAATGGCCCATGGTGAAACTGGTCCGTAAAGAACAGTGTATTACTTTTACCCATTAACGGCCCGTTATTCCGTTGGGTCGTTTCCAACCCATGTTATCTTTCGGCCTTCTCAGAGCCCATTTATTCTTGGGCTATTTTCTAGCATTCTTTTACTTACGGACCGTTACTGTCATTTTCTGCTTGTGGGCCAAATTCAGCCCGTGGTTACAGTCGGCCCGTTTGTGGTCCGTTAATACGTTGGGCCGTTTTCATAGCGTTATCAAATACGACCTATTAACGATGGCCCGTTATGGTCAGCCCATGAATGGACGATTCCAACTCTAGCCCGTTTACGGCCAGAATGCGGTTTGTTTGGCCCATGTTTGGCCAACAGATCATACGGTCCGTATAAGGCCCATTGATGATACGGCCCGTAGAAGGCCCATTGTTTCTACGGCCCGTAGAAGGCTCATTGTTTCTACGACCTGTAGAAGGCCCACTGTTTATACAGCCCATAGAAGGCCCACTGTTTCTACAGCCCGTAGGAGGCCAAGTGTCACTATAGTAAATATTAGCCCATGGTTATGGTGGCCTAGTTTTAAAAAGTAGGTTATTGCAGCCACTAGCAAACCGCGGAAAAAGATCTGCACTGACTACAAGCAAACAAATAAGCAAGACAACAAGGAAATAAATAAGCAAGCAACTTACACTAGGCTATCACGGCTATTACACATATTACATCCATTGGGCATCAAAGTTCGCCACCAGTGCAAATATAGGGAACACAGCAGCATATAAACACCGCAGGAAAACAAGTCCAGAACTGAAACCACTTCAGAATCTTGTTAAGGGCTTGTTTGACAGGTTTGAATCCTTTTAGGATATTTAAGCTGTGTTTGGCCAGCCTGCGTGGGATCCCTGGCATGTCTGAAGGGTGCCAGGCGAAAATGTCCCAGTTCTCTCGTAGGAACTCTCGCAGTGCGGCGTCTACATCAGGGTTCAGTCGTGCCCCGATGGAAGCTGTTTTATTGGGGTCCGTTGGATGGACCTGGAATTTGACTATTTCGTCAACTGGCTTGAAGGATGTGGATTTGGATCTCTTGTCGAGTATCACATCATCCCTGTTAACCGTGGAGCGCAGCGCAGTCAGTTCCTCGGCCGCTAAGGCTTCGGATAGTGCCTCAAGGGCTAATGCGGCCGTCTTGTTTTCGGCGCGGAGTGCTATGTCCGGATCACTAGCTAGAGTGATAATTCTGTTTGGCGGGGGCAGCTTAAGCTTCATGTACCCGTAACGGGGTATTGCTTGGAAGATTGTGAATGCTTCCCGCCCTAGTAAAGCGTGATATCCGCTTTTGAACGGGGCCACCTGAAACGTGACTTCTTCGGACCTGTAACTATCCGGCGTGCCGAACACCACATCTAGTGTGATTTTTCCTGTGCAGCGCGCTTCCCGACTGGGGATTATTCCTCTAAAGGTTGTGCCGCTTCGCTCGATGCGGTTCCAGCCTATTTCCATTTTTTGAAGGGTTTCCTCATAAATGAGGTTCAGTCCGCTGCCTCCATCCATGAGCACCTTGGTGAGGCAAAAGCCGTCCACTATGGGACTGAGGACCAATGCGGCTGGTGCTCGGGCTGTTCAGAATCTAGGTTCATCACTTGCGTTGAAGGTAATAGTAGTGTCGCTCCATGGATTTATTGTTGCAACTTGATAGACTTCGGCGAGGCTGCGAAGTGTTCTTTTTCGCATATTGTTCGATGCGAAAGTCTCGAAGACTGTGAGAACGGTACTGGTGTCCTCGGGCTGGCTTTCTGCGGCCTCCAGAATTAAGAGGTCCTCGCCAATTTTGGCCACCTGCCGGAGTATCCAACATGCTCTAAGGCTGTGAGTTGGTGTGGCGTCCTCTGTACTGTGAATTCTACAGGGTCCATCAAGCCACCTTTCCAGCAGGTTCCATGCCCTGTAGAGGGTTTTGGCTTTTTGGTGTTTATCCTGGGTGTCCTATGATGATGCACCCTCTTAGTTCGGACGGGATTACTATTGAAGGCCGGATTATCCCAAAATTTAATTTCGGTTTTCCATGCGCTTTCCATCGCACGGTATTTTTGTACTATGGATGCCAAGTCAGCGAAGCATGTAATATCACGACGACTTACGGCGTTAAGGATTCCCTCGTCCGTGCAATTACTGCAGAAAATTGAGATTGCGTCTCCCTCGCGGCAATCCTTTATCCTGTTCATAACCAGGAGGAATCTGGCCCAGTAATGATGTACTATTTCCTCGGGCCTCTGCCTGATTTGGGAGAGATCGCTTATGTTCGGGTGGGCGGGTGTCGTTGAATCTGAAACCTCACCCAATCCAAGATTCAGAGGCCGAAGAGTTTCCGAACTCTGAAGTTCGGATTCTTGGATGTTGTCCAATGAATCTAGCCCGTTTCCAGATCCTAAGCTCAGGTCTTGAGTTACATCCTCCCCTCCGTGGGTATCCGGTTTGGAGGGGTCGGGAATTCAGACGTAGCTAGTCCTTAAAATAGATGAAGGGTCGCCGCACTGCGCCTCTACCACGGCAACGTGGTGGGTGACTGGGGGAGAGTTAATTTCTCTTAGATCGGGTTTAAGCCCAACCTGGTCGTAATCCGTAGCGATGCCCAGGGCGGCGATGCGATCCAAGAGCTCGTTTACGGAAGAGAGCTCCATTGGATCTAGCTGCTCGACGAGCTCCGATCTGACGTGTAGGTTGCTTTTGATGACCCGAGAGGTCACCGTCGGTGCAACAGCCGAACAGGCGGTCATGAGGAAACCACCTAGCCGGAGAGTTTGGCCGACAGCCAAGGCTCCCTTAGCAACGGCGCCGTCTTTAAAGACGGGAGGAGGCATCCTTCCTGATTGCGACGGCACATAGGAACTCTCAATGAAAGCACCAATGTCGGTGTCAAAACCGGCGGATCTCAGGTAGGGGGTCCCGAACTGTGCGTCAAGGCCGGATGGTAACAGGAGACAAGGGACACGATGTTTTTACCCAGGTTCGGGCCCTCTCGATGGAGGTAATACCCTACTCCTGCTTGATTAATATTGATGATATAGGTAGTACAAGAGTAGATCTACCACGAGATCAAGGAGGCTAAACCCTAGAAGCTAGCCTATGGTATGATTGTTGTATATGGAGTTGATGTCCTACGGACTACAACCCTCCGGTTTATATAGACACCGGATAGGGTTAGGGTTACACAAAGTCGGTTACAATGGTAGGAGATCTTGAATATCCGCATCGCCAAGCTTGCCTTCCACGCCAACGAAGTCCCATCCAGGAGTCCGGCTACCCGAACAACCCCTAATCAAGGACTCCCTCAGTACCCCACAACCATTTAAAAAATCAAGTTTCAACATTAGCTTGGACCTGACTCGGAGTCTAATAGGTGACCACCACGATAATGTAGCATGTCATCATATTAAGCAACGCATAACGTAAGCAGACACGGAAGAGTGCGACCTCTCTTGCGGACCCGTGTAGTCCTCAAGGTCATCTACTCAGTTGATGATGGTAATGCGGTTGTCATGGCTGCCGGCGGTGGGGAAGAAGATCTGATGCGGCGAATGATAGTCTGGAGAGCGGATCCCTGCTGTGGTGAACCGTTCCGTCGTTGGAGCAGCTGAGCTCGGGTGGAACACAGCGCCGTAGAAGCAGGACAAACCACATAAGGTTTTCTTTGACACATAGCTGTAACAGAAGTAATTGAGTAAGGGCTTGTTTGAATTTGAGGATTCTAACAATGCAGGGATAGGAAATAGACAGGAATAGGATAGGAATGCATGTGCAAAATAGAGAATTTAAAAACACAAGATTTCTGCCAATCTGGATGTTTGATTCACAACAATTGGAAGATCACATGATGCAAAAAAGCATGGTGAGATTAAGTCAAACCACAAGAAAATGTACGGTTATAATGCTAGTATGCTACTATCTCTTAGTCTTGTGCTTGATGAATAGGAATATGAAAAGGAGGAGAAGTGGAAATTAGAATTCCTACGGTTTTTCTTTCAAGGAGACACTAAAGGAACAAATCCTACAGTTTTCCTTTGCTCCATTCCTTTGCACCAAATTCATGAAAAGTAGTACCATAGGAAACTTTCCAATTCCGATGTTTTTCATTCACTTTTCCCTTCAAGCACTGGCGATTCTAGTAGGCAGGCTTGAGCAAGGAAAATCCTACACTAAAAAATGTTTTTGTGCTACTTCTATTACTTTGGACCCAAGCCACTGCCGTACTAGCTCAACTCCCAGGCCCATCGACAAATGCACAGCTCAAACGCCAGAGATAAATAATGATGGTGTTCAAGAGAGTCCATCACGGATAGCTAAGTTGCCTGGTACCTCACTGTTTTTCATATAGTAGGATAAAATAATCGTATTTCCCGTTACTACGAGTGCTCAGCGGACAATATATATAACATGTAGAGTAAAAAAGAGATGCAACAAGTGTACAACCTCTTTGGCGAAGCCATGTCGATCTCAGCGTGATTGGGTTGGCCGGTGAGGATGCTCCGGCTGACTGGGCTGTCGGAGAAGGGGAAGAAGATCTTACGCGTCTAGAGATGGAGCCCGAGGTACTACTCCGCTGTGATGGAGGGTTTCGTCGTTGGAGCAGCTCCGGTGAGTTGTATAACGCCGAGGCTGAAGCAGGACAAGAGAGACAACGAACAACGTTAACCTAAGTGGAATTCTAATAGCATCTCCAATACATGACGTAAAATACATAACCACAAAGTGCTAGATGTAAAATACATCAACCGCTCATCTCTGAACTTAACTGTTGAAACTGAATTTAACTGTCGTAATTGGACTTAACTATGGAAACTGAATTTTGCTGTCGAAACTGAATTTTGCTGTCGAAACTGAACGCACTAGCAAGGTGAGGCTACACGTCGGTCGACTGACTTTTTCATCTCTGTTCAGTCAATTTTGCAGCCATCGGATACGACATCAAGGTCTCGCGGTTCATCTTCAACCTCCACCCCCTGAGCCGCCAGCCACCACCGGCCAAACAGCAGCCCCCCGCCACCCAGCCCGCCCCAAAAACACTCCCCACGGACGGTCTGCCGCTGCCCCGGCCATCCCTCTAGGCCCCCCATGCCGAGCTTTTTCTCCGGCGATCCCCACGCCACCGCCCCGCCACCGCCGGCGACCACCGCCCCCATCCTGAACCCTAAGATAGATAGTGATGTACCTCTCCAGCGAGCCCCCCTCCCTGCTGCAGCTGGTTCTTCCTTCACCCCGGCGAGCCCCCCACCCCCTGAAAATCGACTGACCCAAAAGTCGATTCAGTCGACTAAAGTGTAGCTAAATAGGAGCAGCATCACAAGCAAGAGCAAGAGTGAGAGCAGCAGCGCGAACAAGAACAGTAGAAAGAGCAGACTAGGCAGGGGACCGAGAGAAAGAGCAGAGCAGCAGCGCGAGCGAGAGCTAAAGAAGCAGCAACTCCTACTGATGAGGACGTCGCCGCCGAGGGAGCGACGCCGTGGAGGAAGTGGCCGGGGACGCCGCCGTGGGTGGAGCCGCGCCGTGTCGGCTCAGGACCGAGCACCGGCAGCACCGTGAGATCGAATCAAGGAGAAAATGCGGCAATTAGTGTAGAACCTCTTTGGTGGTGTCGATTAGGCTGCAGCTTCATCCGAGTAAACGGTGATGATGATGCTCTTCGAGTGGTGCAGTGAAGACGGCGGTGTGGGAATGGAGGTGGCGCGAAAGACGAGGGGAACGTCGGGGCAGCTCCATGGAGGTGGAGGACGGGTTGGCTGAACCGGCGACATGATGAGATCGGCGACGGATCCTCATCCAGTACGTTGGATGAGGGACGTCGAGGTGTTGCTGTGGACGATGTCGTCGGGGAAGAGGCTCCGGCTGGGTGGCGGACGGAGCAGTGTGCGGGGTTTCGTCGCGGGTTTTCGCGACCTCGGTGTACGAATGGGTGGGCGGATGGGATGGCAGTGGGGAACCGTGGCTTAGAGACGCGCTTGTCCGAAATGTGGGGTAAGTTACGAAAGTACTCCGACCGATTTGAGGCGGTTCTTTCGGTTCAGGGGTACCATGGGCATTTCGCGTGTCGGGATTGCACAGGAGGTGGGAGTTTTCACGCGTGTTGTAATTTCAGAATAGCAAGGCGCGGCTTGAGATGGAGGGAGTTGTCGGATCACATCGAGACAAAGATATATCTTAAATATTTCGGGATAACAAGGCGCGGGTTGAAGAGGCAGGAGTTTCGCAGCACGATAGACAGAGACGCTAGCTTGAATTTTCGGCATAACAAGGCGCGGCTTGAAATTTCGGAAGAACAAGCTTAACGTGTACCCCAAAAAAAAGACAATTTGCACCTCAACATGCACAACACACACAAACACCATTTAGAGTAGAGTAAGATACACATGCATTGCACGCATGAGATTTGGCAACCAAATTATGAATAAATACCACATTATAGCATGCAAGCTTTGAGTCATATATGCATGATGTAGATGTTAGTTTAATTCTTATGGTTCATTTCTTTCAAAACCATCTAGTTTTTATAGGAAAGCTAATCTATTTTAAGATTCATGGAATTGTGCGTTGTAAGACATAAAGTAAAAACAAATAATGCAAAATCATGTAGAAAAACATTTGGGTAGTTCTGATACGGAAGATTCTAGAACAAATAAGAAGTGCTTGTGTTTTGATGTTTGTGCATTATGCTTAAGTTCAACCATGGAGTCTTCTAGATTATACACGTGGGGAAATCTGGTGGAATCTAGATGATATCCAACGGCCAGTAGTGCTCAAATTACCATCTTTGGATCATCAGATTCGCCTCATCCAACGACCATCAAAATAATATATATAGATATGTGATGCGAAAGCCGCCCATCATCTCCAATTAAGATAGTGTGTCCATGCACGGATGCGACGTGGCCAAATGATGTCTGCCATCGGTATCTCAAATTCAAATCAGTCTGACCTTGTTCAATGTGTATACATTACAACATGCTCGTTTCCAAACCACACCACGCAGATCTCCGTTATATTCATGCATGCATGGGTTTCAAACATCAGGATCTCTTATTCAAATATTTGAATTCAACTTTACATTGATTATGACATCACCTATTCTTTTACACCCGCACAGTAGTCTTCTCTTTATAATTGTACCACTAATTTTCTCTGATGCATGCATGCACACACACTTCCAGTCGTCATTACCCATTGCATGCATGCAATCTTTTTCTTCAGGTCGGTCTCCCATGAAGGCACACACCCACACACACCCCCCTCTCCATCATATCGAGCATTCTTTATCTCTCACGCGTGCATGCGCAATGAACGATGTTCCTCTATGTATGTGTGCATATAGCTAGGTCTTTCATAGTTTTCCACACAAACCGATCAATCAATATATCCAGTGAGGTCTCTCCCTCTTTCCCACGTCCACATCGATCAATCGATACCTCTCTATATAGGATTAACATATATAGCTAATACACCCACATTAATTATATATCCAACGTCCCCCTCTCATCATCCATGCCTTCCGCTTAATCTCTCAGACGCGTGCACAATGGCAAAGACAGGGGCAGTAAGGGCCCTGCCCCCTCCCCCCTAACATCACTATATATCGAGGCTAATATGAATGTGATCATTTGACAATTGCTGCTAAAAATGTTTTAAGTTCATGAATTGACCCTCCTCGTAAAGGATTAGCAATGCTTGGCCCCCTAGCTCATTTATTTTTCATGGCTCCGCCACTGCGCAACAGTGCAAGTGTTCGCCCCCTCTCTCTAAATATCGATCTGGCACTTGTGCATTCCTTCATATATAGTCTCCCTCCACTCAGCCCCTCGCACCATCTTCTAGCCCCCCACCGGATTTTGCCACATGTACAATCTAGCAGACTCCATGGTTGAACTTAAGCATAATGCACAAACCTCAAAACAACAGTGGTTCTCTTTTGTTCCAGAATCCTCCGTATCATAATTGCCCAAACTTTTTTTCTAGTTGAATTGCCATTATTTGTTTTTACTTTATGCTTTACAATGCACAATTCCATGAATCATAAAATAGATTAAGGGCTTCTTTGACTCAAAGGATTTTCAAATGAATTTTGGAGGATTCTAATCATTAGGTATTTTTCCTATCTTGGTTGTTTGATTCATAGGATTGTAAACCATAGGAATTTTTCCATATGATTCATTTGCACTAGATTTCATAGGAAACATCCCATCCACTCAAACCTCTTTGAAAGAATTCTGCGTTTTTTCTATGCACAATCAAACACTCGTACAATCCTGTAGGATTCAAGACGACATTACACTATAATCCCAAGTTTTTCCTATTCCCGCGTTCTAAGATTTTTTATAAAAACTAATTGATTTTGAATGAGATGAACTATAAGAATTAAATGAAGGGATACATCAGGCATATATGACTCAGAGCTTACATGCTATAGTGTGGTATTTATTCATAATTTGGTTGCAAAATCTGATGCGTGCAATGCACGTGTACCTTACTAGTACTTCGAGACTGTGCAAAACACGTAAATTAGAATACCAATGGCATGCTACACAGTGTCTCTCTTAAAGTTCATGAAGCCACGTGGAACTTGTGGAGGCGTTGTCGTGACCTCCTTGCGTGGATTGATCACAGTGACGTGCTGCTGCTTCTAGAAGAATGTACTCGTCCTCCTTGAGCCATACTGGCGGTACATGCATGAAGAGAAGATGTGCACGCACGCCACGCACGCACTCATTCCCTCGCACACACATGCGGGTACACGGGCGGACGCAATTTTGTACCATGATCCACCCCATGTGATAATTTGACGCGTGTAAAGTCGTTCACTTCATTGATGGTCAATTAATACAGCGCATGCAAATTGAGTGGACATGAGGGCGGAAGAAAGACATTATTACTCCACTGCACGCATGCGAGTAGTTAAATCATGGGTTGCTAGTAGTACTTCCATTGGTCTCCTTCGTATTTTGTGCCAATTTTTGACAATAACATAATATTTACGCATTTGAGCAGTGTAGTACTTGAAATTTATGTTCCGCTAAACTCATCGGGAGCCGTTTCGGGCCTCGAAACCAAAACCATCAATTAATCTTTACCTTGTTCCCATCACATTTGAAAGCCTGCTCTCACCTACTAGTACGTACCAAACCTGAACTTGTTCCCACTATGCAGGTATTAGTACTAGTGCAAATACTTAGGTTATAAAAAGGGGAACTACCTAACCGAAAATTACTCTACCTTTCCTCCTCATAAGTGCTTCTTCTTCGTCCGTCGTTGCCATGGCCGGTGAGCAGAGCTCTAGGTCGTGAACTACTCGTAACACTGAGCGGCAACCAAGACTGCGAAAAAAAGAGAGGGATCGCCGCCATGCAGAGACCTCGAAAGATCTCTCACGGGCAGGCGATGGCTCCCCGGAGCGCCCTAGCTGCGGAGGCGAACATGCCGAGCCGGTGGAGCTGGAGTCGTTATCCCTCGAAGGCATGCCCGATCAGCTCAATAAGCACCTCAATAAGCAGAAGGAGTTCACCCAAGGCTTGATGGAGTTGCTAAAGGAGAGTCATGACGACATGCCCGCTGAGCTCAATCAGTAGGGGGAGTTGACCGCCGGCTTGGTGATGCTGCTGAAGAAGAGCATTGCCTCAAAGAAGAAGGCGACCGGCAAAATCCTGCGACTTCAGGAGGACAAGGCGAAGCTCTGCCATGAGATCGACCTGTTGAAGGACAAGAATGCCGGCTGGAAGAAGCTGCGTGAGAATAGTAGTTCCTCGATGAAGATGCTGCAGGCCCTCATCATGGAACAGAAGGAGGAGTTGGTGAAGCTCCGCATCGAGCACCCGGCTGCTGTCAAGGTACGTAATGCGGCCGTGGAATAGATGATGAAGGCTTGCGTCGAGAAATCTCGCGTCATGGACAGAATGAAGAAGATGGCGGAGGAAACACGCAAGGAGATGGAGGTCGTGGAGGCGATGAAGAAACAGTTATGACTCCGCGGCGAATTAGATCATTTGGGATGATAATGTTCCTTCTTCTTTTGCTCCTATGTTTCATCTTTTGTTTTGGGTGTTTCGCCGAACGTGTCATGTTCTCTGCGAGGCATGAATACAACAATGGTTTTTTAGGGAATGAATAGAACAATGCTAACAATGAGATGACTAGCAAATTAGATCATTTTTATCGCCATATGGCACTGGGTTTCCATATTTCATGCTCCTCCATCGTTGTACTACTCCAGTGGAAAACTTGAGTATACCACACGGTTCTTTTCTCCTCCTCGATCAGGTCGTCGACGCATTTATACAAGCAGTCAAATCACAAGGCCCCGCCTTCCAGCAGTAATGAGCCGTCAAATCACAAAGGCCCTCGCCTCCGACCAAGCTAGACTGCCCCGGCCTCTAGCCTTTTAAAAAAATGTATACTTTTGTACAACAGTAGTATCGATGGATTGCGCCATGGAGCAAAACTTGAAATAAAAAAAAGGTGGTACATATAGAGAGCGCTCGTCGCCAAATTATGCATATAGTACTATTAAAAAGGCTAGTCACAATAATGGTGTCGAGCACAACCCACCCCTCAAATAAAACTAAGAAGGTGCTTGGATATGTTTTAGTCCCATGACTAAAAGTAGTGGGACTAAAATATACTAGCCTCACCCATGCTTGGATCCAAATACTAAAAAGGCTAAAATCAAGTTAATGAGCATTTATTATCCTCCAAACCCTCCAATCCAGAACTCGCTTGTGTTAAAGGAGAGGAGTTAAATGAGTAGAGAGAGGACTAATCCACATTTTAGTAGGGGTACCCCTGACTAAAAAATTTAGTCTCAAGACTAGTTTTAGCCCCTCTTTAGTCAGGGGTGCTTGGAACTTTAGCCTCTTAAAGAGACTATTTTTAGCCAGACTAAAATAAGTCCCTTGGATCCAAGCACCCTCAAAGCATCTTGGAATTCTTTGACAAAACTAAGCACCCTGAAATTCTTTGACAACTAAACTGCTGGCTATATGACGTTGGCCATATATATTGTATGTATATAATGTGAAGAAACGAGTGGTAATACTATACCAATTAAAAGTTGAAATGTAAGAAATACTAGTATGTACGTACTGAAGAGTTAAAGTAACGAGAAGAAACATAACATAGTTCTGCTGGGGGCTCAGCACAACACACCCCTCAAATTAAATTAAGCACACCTAAAATTAAACTTTGCAACTATTCCGGTAGACACTCCATTAGAAACACCATGAGCAACGACACTGCCACCTTACTCGGAGTCCTCGTCCATGTCCTTGTCCCTCTTCCTCTTGGCCGATACTTCTTTGCTTGAACCGCACACTTGGCTGTTTCTCTTCATCCAACCCTTGTAGATATTGAAGCAAAGGTAGCCATCCATTGCAGCATAGTGGATGTGGTCTATATCTAGTACATTCCGCTGCCATGCATGACGATGAAACATGTATGGAGGTTTCTCCAGTTTACCGTACGAAGGATGAACCATAGCTCCTGCCAGGGTCAGCATTGAAGGATGACGAGAGGACACTAGCCGATTCTTATGGAGGTCGAAGGGGTTTCCTACAACGAGACCTATCCAACACAGGACATCTCTGTCGTTCTTAAAGTCTACAGTAATGAATTTCACTGTTTTGTCCTTGAGGAAGTTCTTAAAATCCTGGCACTCAACGTTGGCATGGCATATGTGGTAGACCAAGCAAATGTTATGTACGCAAACCTGGATCACGGCGGGCTTCTTCCTCTCTTCGTCCTTTAGATCCTTCTTTGGTCCTAGGACTGTGGTGTACTCAACATCTAGCCCAGCGACCCACTCATCATCTGAGTTTTCGAACATGCGTCTGAAGCGAGAAATGCATCCTTTCACCGTCGCGGAAGAATGGGTGTAGATGACATCGAACTCATCGCCGGTGATGGTTCTAACCTTGTACTCACCGCCGATCGTGGAGATTTGGGACGCCATGGATTTGGGAGGAGGGTTAGGAGTAGTGGAACTGCCATAATGTGAATGGATGGGACGACTAGGAGCGCACCATCGTAGTATTGAAGGACGTGCGGGGACGAGTAGGAGCGAACTGCCAGCGTGCGAACGGCAGGGTAGTGGCTTTCCATTATCCCATTATACAGGCTTCCAAGAGCCCTTGGATCTGAGATCGAACGGATGCATGGCGTCATTCTAGACCTATGGGTGAATATCCTATCCTGGAGGGTTATTCTGCAAATTTTCAGCAACTTAGCATGCGACCGTTTGATATCAGATCCAAGGGCTGCTTGTAGCCCGTATCATGGATGCGCCTACCACGACCGTCGTGTAGCTCGCGCGGTCGCGCCCTTGGAGATTTAACACAGTGCGTTAGGGTATCTGATGTTGGCATGTCATACATAGTCATCACTTAGTCACTCATACTACAATAAGGTTGGCTATAAGTGTATTTTTTACTCCTCTCTATCTCTTTCTTCATAATGGAGGTGGTCAGGAATCGGGAGACTCACGCCGGTCGTAGCGCCGCAGTTAAAATGATAATGGCAAGTCAAATCACGGGGTCCCACCTATCCAGCAGTAACTCGCTGTCAAATCACACAACCCTACGTTTGCAGAAGCCTACTCCCTCGTCCTCTCGCGTCTTTGTCGAACCGACTAGGCGGAACTGCCCCGCCGCCTACCATGCAGGAAAAGCTCCGCCCTCGACTTTTGAATAGTATACAGTATACTAATTTTGTATCCATGGATTGCGCCCGCACCTTGGAGCAAAGCGTCTAGAAAACGGTGGTACACATGTACGGAGTATACAGCACGCTCGTAGCGTTCACATCGCACCCCAGACGGTCGGTCGGTCTAGCACGCTGCTCTCCGAATGGAATGCGCGTCATGTTGCATTTGCACACACATGTGGGACACAATTGAGAACCGACCATAGGCACACTCCCCGGCCCCGCAAGTCGGGTGACTTAATAGAAGAGGGAGACAAGCGATAGTACTAGAGAAGTGTTGTACTATGTTGGTGCCTGGACGATCCCTGCAAGACACGGAAGATCAGTTCGTCCATGCATGTGACCAGACTTCAGCAGACATGCCTGGATTGGCTATCGTCTACATATCGTGCAGGCTGTGTTGTACATGGCTGTAGTTGTGGTCAGACATCTAAAAAAGGTTTCTTGTCATCTCGCAAAATTAGGTGTCATGTGCTTCGGATCACTACGAGGGTCAAATAGCGACAACTGAGTTGGGCTAGTCATTGGGGGCACATGCACGAACAGTGACTACTCGGCTACCATCTAGGTCAAGCCGGCTATGTTAATTAGGACATCTATCGACGGACCCCTTTTCTATGAGTTATCTTTAATTTGAGCTTTGTTCCTCGTCTAGTTTGTTCGTCGAGATTCATGTTGTCTCCTTTGGGCAGTGAGGTTATGATTTCTTGTCATGTGGCATTTTTTCATGTTATATGTTATAATCCGGCGCTTCAGATCAAAATGACGACAACTACGCCTCCGGGCCACGTGCATGAGGAGGTGGTTTTGCAATGGAGAAGACCAGAAGAGGGAGAGTCGAGACGGTGGTTTTGGAATGGAGATGATGGAGAGGAGAGGAGGTGGTTTTGCAATGGAGAAGATCAGAAGAGGGAGAGGCGAGACGGTGGTTTTGGAATGGGGATGATGGAGAGGAGAGGAGGTGGTTTTGCAATGGAGAAGAGGGAGAGGAGCGTGCGGTAGCGATTTAGGATTGGACGAGAGGGCCGGCGCGTTGTGACTGGATCAAAATCAAAATCAATTTACCGTTCAATTAAGAAAGCGACCCCACATTAACTAGTCTCCCTTTTATCCTAGGTCAGAATTGACCATGATTTTCGCACATAAAATATATGTTACACGTTGCAAAAATAATATAATTTGTAAGTACATTCAGATACGAACCAAACGAGACAATTTTTGGTGAAATGCATTCACATTTTGCTTGTCAAATATAGTACGTGGTCAAACTTTGACCCAAAATACGCAAAACAACAAAAAAAATACTTTCAAGACCAGCGCCGCTAGCTCTTCCGCTCTTCTCCTTTTAAACCACCGCCGCTCCTCTCATGTTCCAATCTGAATGCAGCGCCGCTCCTCTCCTCTTCCATTTAAAAACCACCGCCCCTCCTCTCCTGTTCCAGTCCAAAACCAGCGTCGCTCCTCTCCCGTTCTAATCCAAAACCAGCGCTGCTCCTCTCCTCTTCCATTCAAAAACCACCGCCGACGAGTGAAGGTGTTGTGGATAAGTAGCTAGGATGTTAGAGATACAGTCTTGGTTTGACAACAAGGACCAACTAGCGGCGACGGCGACATCCATGGCCAAATATCTGCAACAGAGCGAAAAGGCGGTGATACTCTCGGAGGGAGTCGCACCGGAGTACATAGAGCTCCTCCTCTGGGCCATGGAGCAAAAAGATTCACCGAATCAGATCGTGAGGGTGCGGTGGTGGGAGCATCGATCCTAGATGGAGCATCCACCAGAGATTGAAGGATCGAGCATCTACAGGGTGCCGTTTGTGAGGGTGTCCTGCCAGAGCGAGCCGGTGGAGTCTTCGTCGACCGAACCCAACTTCAAGAGGAGAAAAGAAGTTGGCCCGACGACGCATCCCCGCAATCGTCTCCCTCACCGTTCACATCGTCTCACGGGGCGGCTGTCTGCCGCCGATGACTAGGAGGGGGCTGCCCCCCCCCCCCAGCCCAATAGTCGGGCAGGTTGTGAATTGTCAGGAGGAGCTTAGGGTTGTCAGTATTTGCAGGTTGTGAATTGTGTTTTGTGTAGTGTATTTTGAGAGTACTTTCAGATATGAATGTCTTTTGAATTTCAGATTTGCAGTATTGAGCATATGAAGTATTTTATGAATTATGGAGATCTATTTTTAGCACTTAAAAATGTAGTTTCATAGGAGTATAAAAGTGCAGACAATGTGATTCTCAGAGAAGAAACTACAAGTTTCAGTTTCAGATAAGAAACTGCAAGTTCAGTTTCACATAAGAAACTGCAACTTTTAAAGGCAGAGCATTTATATTAACACGGCCTTTTCAAACAGGGCTAACATCATGTTGGAAGTTTTATTCATGGTCGAAAATGGAACTACCAGCCAGTTAACATCATGCTGATCAACATTCATGCATAGCACATCTTCATATGATGCACAGTCAAAATGCCCACACAATGTCGAGTGTGCGAAACACAGAGAAAAATGAGGGATGAAGTTTTGGCAAGTGTTGGACGTGGTTTTGGGCTGCCCCGTCTAGGCTTTCATTTTTAACATGCGGAGCCCACGACCTCGGATGGGAGGTCCATATGCATGTTTGTATTTTCTTAGGGCCGTCATGTATCGACCGGCCTATGGACCTCCCATCCGAGGTTTTATTTTTGGCAGCACAATTTATGTATTTTTTTGAAGAAAACGTGGAGGTCTGTTCTATTTTTCTATATAAGAATAGCAATGCCAGGTCCAACTTATGTTTCCCTTCTAACTATATTATATATATTTAAATTATTTTATATTTTATTATATATTATTTTTATTGTCATCATATATTTAACAGATACTTACATATGTAAGAAAACAATATCCTACATCTTATTAACTTATAAAAATAACTTCTTAACAAATAAAATCCTGGATTGTTTTGGCATGAAAATCCTAGTGATTGTGTACAAAAGCTTGGTAAGATTTAAGGACAAATGTAATAATATCACTTATTATTTAAATATATTTATAACAAAATGCTCAACCCCTTTTTTATTTTTTGATAACATTGCTGGCCCAACCCAACATTATAATTAGAATCAGCCAGCAAAATCGTGTATTTCGAGAAAGTGCAAATGGCCTGTAATTTTTTAGGAAATAAAATAAATGGTCCGCATGGACGCTACATTATTTGTTAACCCAGCCCAGCTAATGGCTGTAATTCGAAGAAAAAGATCAAATTGACTGTAAATTCTACCATGCAAAAAAGATTGTAAATTCTGAAAAAATGGGTTGAATACGTGCCACATTTTTGGAGGCTGACGCAAGTCGTTGTCAATTTAGTCAAGAAATGATTCTGACATGTTAACCGTTGGATTTACATCCAACGACCGGAATCCATCTTCAATCTCTCGTCTTCTTCCTCCAGCGCCACCAGGACCACCTCCTGCCTCCTGCTGCTAGCAACTCTGCTTAGCACGCTTCGCTATGAAGCGCTACTCCACTGTTGGCCAGGCCATCCCTCCACCCCTCCACACCTCCTGTTCTTCTCCACCGACTACCAAACCACACCGCACTAGAACCAGTTAACCCTCGTACACCTCTCCGTATGCGACTCTATTCCCGGGTCTTCCCATCTCTGGCTCGTTGCTGTCCGGGGCCTCGCCGTCGTCCACCACCTTGGATGCGCTTGGCGCGGCATGGTCAACGTGGTCAACGAATGACACCATCGGAAGTAGACTGTGCGTGGAGAGGCTGACAGCTGGGTCCACGGCTGCACACAAGGAAATGCCTCCTTATTATGCGCAAAATAATGATTCCTCCACCTGACATTCGGGACCCACCGAAAGGGCCTCTATATTTCACGAAAATAACGCACCCGCCGCTGACATGTCGGACCCACCAGCTAGCTTCGCACGCAAGGAAGTGCTTCCTTATTACGCACAAAAAATGAATATTCCCCCTGCCAGCTGCAACCCAGCATAGTGGGAGGCTGACTTGTGGGCCTACCAAGTTGACGGGGACGGAGGGCTTTGTCAACTTAGTCAATATGAATGATTCTAGCTCCTGTTACCGTACGATGTTCATCCAACGGCCGTAGTGCTTCTTCAACCTCTGGTCTTCTTGCTCCAGCCGCCTAAACCAGCGCCGGTCGTGCCACGTGCTCCTGCCTCCCGTGGCCAGCTGTGATGCCGCGGAGGCCTCACTGCCCCTACTACTCCCACCGCTGGCCAGGCCATCCCTCTACTCACCCACATCCCCTGTTATTCTGCGGCGACAGCAGCCTCACACCGCAGGCGAACCAGTGAACCCTCATACTCCTCTTCGCATGGGCATCCACTGCTGTGTCTTCCCCGGCTCCGAGTCATCCCCTTCCTAGTCCTCGCCGTCGTCCACTACCGTGGAGCTCTCGGCGCGGCGTGGTCAACATGGTCAAGGAATGACTTCCATCGGACGTGGACTGTAAGTGGAGAGGCTGACAGCTGGGTCCATGGCCGCAGCAAGGAAGTGCCTCCTTATTACACGCAAAATAATGATTCCTCCACCTGACAGCGGGGACCCACCGGACGGGCCACCATATTTCGCGAAAAAAACATTTCCCCCTGACTGCTGGGACCCACCAGCTATATCTTCGCACGCAAGGAAGTGCGTGCGGGCAAAAATAAACCGATTTGCCCCTCTGACTACTAGGACCCACCAGCTACATCTTCGCACGCAAGGAAGTGCATTCGGGTAAAAAAACCATTCGCCCCCATGACTACTGGGACCCACCAGCTACATCTTGGCACGCAAGGAAGTGCCTGACAGTCGGGACCCACCTGGTCAAAGCGTACGTAGCGTTGTCATTCTGGTCGCTAACATGTACGTACATATATACTGGTGGATGTAGAGGCGCACACGTGTCGTAGTAGAGGCACATACGTGTCATAGTAGAGGTGCGCACATAGCATGTACACGTACGTATAGCGGCCAGGGTGCAAGAAATAAAATACGGCCACGTATGTGTACATACGAGCGGGGTCTCGAACGCCTACTCACATACGTACGGCCAGGGCTCGTGTACATGGTTGGGTCGGAATGGAGAAACAGCGTCGTCGTCGTGTTCATGGGGAGGCAACGGAATGTGTCGTGTTCATCGGGAGGCATCGGAACGCGTGGGAGCCAACCAGCTGGGTCGGAACGGAATGTGTGGTCGTGTTCATCGGGAGGGCTTGAACGGAACAGGCGATGAAAAGAGGCATGGCGTACCTCACAACGGAGGAAACGGGCCTCCTACGTTCGGAACGGGGTCCTGTTGATCGGGAGGGGTTTGGCGTACCGCAAAACGGAGGAAACGGACCTCCTACGGTCGAAACGGGGGTCTTGTTGATCGGGAGGGGTGTGGCATACCACAAAACGGATGAAACATACCTCCTGTGGTCGAAACGGGGGTCCTGTTGATCGGGAGGGGTGTGGCGTACCGCAAAACGGACGAAACGGGCTTGTGTTGGAGCGCTACGGTCGAAACGAGGGTCCTGTTCATCGGGAGGGGTGTGGCGTACCGCAAAATAGGACTCCATGGGATACTGTTCATCTCCACCATCGACCTCCTCTAGCCTCCACGGGCTACCGTCGACCTCCTCCAGCCTCCATGGGCTCCTGTTCATCTAGCCTCCACCATGCGCTACGCCACCGGCTACTGTTCAACCACCCCTCCACGGGCACCCCTCCACCGTCTACTGTTCATCCAGCCCTCCACACCACGGGGTCCTGTTCAACCACCCCTCCACGGGCACCCCTCCACCGTCTACTGTTCATCCAGCCCTCCACCACACCACGGGGTCCTGTTCATCCAGAGGCAAGGCCACCGCTCAATGTTCATCCAAACCCCCCGGCCCACAACGCTCACTGTTCATCCCAGAGGCAGCATCGATCGGCTTCAGTTAGCACCAGTAGCGAAGGAATCGCTCGATCGGGTTCAGTTAACAGCCATCGATCGATTGCTCGGGTTCAGTAACACGTAGCCTGCAGTGCAATCGCTCGGGTTCAGTTAGAGCACAACGCCTCACTCGGGTTCAGTTAGAGCCAACGCCTCGCACACACGCGCGTACATGTACGAGAGAAACGCGCATTGCTCGGCCCCGACCTCCCACCATAACCGGGACGGCCCAAAGCATGTCATGCAGCTGCGTCTCCGGCCCGCCCAGGACGAAAAGCCCATTTTCTGTCATGCTTTTTTGTCATAGAAGTAGGAGCCCACCACATCTATGATGATACCGGGTTTTGTCACGATTATCGTCATAGAAGTGTCATATGTATGACATAATTTTTTTTCGTTCGGCCCAAAATGTCACAGATGTGTCTTTTTTTGTAGTGACAACATCAGCGATTCGATCAAGCAGGGGGCTCCTAAGTCGGGGAAGGCTCTGATACCAACTTGTAACACCCACAATGCGGCTATATCTCCCACGTGTCGGGGCATGACATAGAGGCATAGCCTCATGGTAGGCTTGTCGCAAGAGGGGTAATCTTTACGCATCCCATGTACTGAATAAGAAAGGGATAAAGAGTCGTCTTACAATCGCCACTTCACACAATACATGAATAATCCATACATCATCCAAAGTACAATCAAAGGTCCGACTACGGAACCAAAATAAAGAAAGATAACCCCAATGCTAGATCCCCGATCGTCCCACCTGGGCTCCACTACTGATCATCCGGAAAAGAAACATAGTAACGTCCCAAATCCTCGTCGAACTCCCACTTGAGTTCGGTAGCATCCCCTACACTGGCATCATCGGCACCTCCAACCTTCATCCATTTGGCAGTATCCGTGAGTCACGAGGACTCAGCAATCTCACACCCGCGAGATCAAGACTATTTAAGCTTAAGGGTAGGAAAGGGTAGGGAGGTGGAGCTGCAGCAAGCACTAGCATATATGGTGGCTAACATACGCAAAAGAGAGCGAGAAAAGAAGCAACGCAATGGTCGAGAAACTATAAGTGATCAAGAAGTGATCCTAAAGCTACTTACATTCAAGCATAACACGAGACCGTGTTCTCTTCTCGGACTCCGCCGAAAAGGGACCATCGCGGCTACACACGTGGTTGATTCATTTTAATTAAGTTAAGTGTCAAGTTCTCTACAACTAGATATTAACAAATTCCCATCTGCCACATAACCGCGGGGACGGCTCTCGAAAGTTTATACCCTGCAGGGGTGTCCCAACTTAGCCCATCACAAGCTCTCACGGTCAACGAAGGATATTCCTTCTCCTGGAAAGACCCGATCAGTCTTGAAATCCCGGTTACAAGACATTTCGACAATGGTAAAACAAGACCAGCAAGACCACTCGACTGTGCCAACAAATCCCGATAGGAGCTACACATATCTCGTTCTCAGGGCACACCGGTTAAGCTAAGCTTACAGGTACCAACATAACCCAAGTTGCCAAGGGACGGTCCTGCACGGTGCTCTAGTTTGGACCAACACTCAGAGGAGCATTGGCCCGGGGGTTTAAAATAAAGATGACCCTCGGGCTCACGAAAACCCAAGGGAAAAGCCTTAGGTGGCAAATGTTAAAACCAAGGTTGGGCCTTGCTAGAGGAGTTTTATTCAAAGCGAACTGTCAAGGGGTTCCCATAACACCCAACCGCGTAAGGGACGCAAAATCAAGGAACATAACATCGGTATGACGGAAACTAGGGCAGCAAGAGTGGAACAAAACACCAGGTGTCGGTGTCAAAACCGGCGGATCTCGCGTAGGGGGTCCCGAACTGTGCGTCTAAGGCGGATGGTAACAGGAGGCGGGGGACACGATGTTTACCCAGGTTTGGGCCCTCTCGATAGAGGTAATACCCTACTTCCTGCTTGATTGATCTTGATGATATGTGTATTACAAGAGTTGATCTACCATGAGATCCTAGAGGCTAAACCCTAGAAGCTAGCCTATGGTATGATTGTATGTTGTCCTACGGACTAAACCCTCCGGTTTATATAGACACCGGAGGGGGCTAGGGTTACACAGAGTCAGTTATAAGGGAGGAGATCTACATATCCGTATTACCAAGCTTGCCTTCCACGCCAAGGAGAGTCCCATCCGGACACGGGACGAAGTCTTCAATCTTGTATCTTCATAGTCCAACAGTCCGGCCAAAGGATATAGTCCGGCTGTCCGGAGACCCCCTAATCCAGGACTCCCTTAGTAGCCCCCAAACCAGGCTTCAATGACGATGAGTCCGGCGCACAGATTGTCTTCGGCATTGCAAGGCGGGTTCTTCTCCAAATTCTGAATATCTGCTGAGTAGTGTCCGGCTCCCCATAAATGTTGCACTTCTTGGCTTCCGCGCCCAATAAGGGCTATCTTCCACATGTCAAGCGAATGCGAGGAGCCAGGGCATTTTTACATTCGCCACCCTAGCCATGTAAGTAAACTGTCTATTAAAGAGACGGGGATTCTTAGATCCAGACCACACCATCCTCCCACGGCGAGTATCCATCGGAGCGCGCTCAGAAAAATCCATTCCAACATGGCCGGCCATCGCAGCTCCTCCTCCCGCTCACGTAGCCCTAAGCCCGGTGATTGGGAGAAGTGTTCCGTCCCGCACAGCCAATTATTAGAGTTACAGACCCATGGATTTCTCCCTCCAGCGTATATTGTCCCTGTTTGAGCCAGGCTCGCCACCTATAATGGCGGGGAGCAATCAGAGAGCTTCCCCAATCCGTCCAAGGGGGAGCGGGTATGCCTTGTCCCTTATTTACTAAGGGGACTTGGATTTCCAATCCATCCGTTCCTCCGCGGGCTCCTGGAGTTTTATGGCCTCCAGTTGCATAATTTCACCCCCGCTTCCATATTACACATCGCTGGTTATGTTGCCCTTTGTGAGTTGTTTCTGGGCTGCCAAGCTCATTTCAAGCTGTGGAAGAGGCTATTCTGCCTTGTGCCCCATACACAGAAGGGGTCAATATATCAAGTGGGCGGAGCCGAAATATGGCGCATCGTCGGGACCGGATACCTGTCCGGTACCCCGAAGAAGACGTCCGAAGACTGGCCTTCGGTGGTTCTACATGGAGGACGTCCCCCTTCCAGATCCTATTCGTATGGGTCTTCCCGAGTTCGACAATGCCCCTTTGAAGAAACGCCGAAGCTGGCGCCCATGGAGCCCTCAGGAGGAAGATAACGGAGAAGTCCTTTACCTGATGGGCCGGATAAAAGTGCTGGCTCAATCAGGACTGACAATAATCGAGGTTATGTCAATATGTATAATGCGGGGGGTGTGGCCACTTCAATATCGAGGGCACCCCATGTGGCGCTTTAACGGGGAAGATGATGCCACCCGCTGCGGGCGTAAGGGACCGGACTCAGTTGCTGCTCTAGAAAAAAAATTGTCCGATTTGTTCAAGGGAGAGGAAGAGGAGTTCATCCGTATTAAGCCACGGGATGGATTCTCCATGTACAACCCTCCAAGCTGCGTGAGCTGTCACTTTTTACTCCCAACCTTCCCGTATTGTTCGTCATAAATACACACCTTGTCGTTTCATGGCAGGAACTGCAAAAAGCTGTAAGGGAGGTCAACAGTCCACCTCCACAACCAAAGGACCTTGACCGGGTCGTCGATCCCGGACTTGAAGAGAATCCGGACATATTTGTGGAGCTGATCGACAGGACATTCTATCAATTGAGCTTCGATGATGCCATGGTGTCCATCATAGCCGACTATCATGGGCTACTCCCTGCATCACATGTAAGAAAAACCGGAGTCCCAACTTCCGAGAAGGATCCCCTTTTATGCACTTCACCTACCGTACACATATGGTGTTTTACAGGAAAGGCCCTCGGGACGCCATGCCAAACCCGCAGTGACTCGCCAACAGGGACACCGAAGCCGGGTGGGCTAAAAAGGAAGGCGGTCAGGACTGAGACGCCGGTGCAGAGGTATGATATAGAACCTCGCTCAGTGGTTGTCGTCTTTCTTAAAATATAATAACGTCCATGTTTCCTAGTAGGAAAAACGCTTGCCGGACTATATCCGGAGAGGTTCCGATCACGCCTCCACCAGCCGGGCTCCAGGGCCGGACATATAGGCGGAAGCTAACACGGGGCAGACGTCGGATGCTCCTCCTATAGAGGATGCGGATAGACTATCCGCTAGAAATTCTGAAATGGAAAGCGCCATGAATCACAGGCATCGCCGGGCCGTACTCCGTGACACTTGTTTCTCCCAAGAGGCGTTCGATGCCTTCAACTCAGGAGACACGTACATCCATGCTGCTCAAAACGGTCTTGCCAGAGCCATGGACCAGTATGTAAAGGATATACGGATAAGAAAATCTGACGATTATATATATCAGTAGCCCCTGAGACTTGAAACAGTTGACACAACTGATTTAAGGATCATTGTTTGTGCAGGTTCTTACAGAGAAGAATACCCAATTGTCTCAAGAGCTGGAAGAGTTGCAAAGCCCAGCTATGGGCCGCGGTTGCCGCTTTGAAGGAGTCCGAGAAGGCCCCCTCTGGTAACACTTTTTTCCATTGCAAAGAATGACAGGTACCAGATAGTATGCGGCATGCATGCAAATCTAACAATAGATGTTGCAGATGACTCCGGAGTGAATCCGGAGGCCGTGCCAGAGAATGCGCAATGTGCTAAACGACAGCTAAATGCTGGCGAGCGCGTGCTTACGCGGGTCAGGCAGGAGAAAAATTATCTCCAGGACGCCAATATCCAGCTGGGCGTGGAACTGAAAGATGTCCGAGCCCAGCTTGCGGACTCCATGAAGGAGAATAAGGGGCTTCGATGCGGCATTTTAAGTAAGTGCTTGAATGAACTTTTGAAAGAGTTCAGCGAAGAAGCCGGCTAACAGTGTTATGTCTGCAGGTATGCTGATGGGTCGTCCCGCGGAGGAGATGTCTGGGTCTGCGGGTGATCTTCTACCAGAGCTCTCATAACTGCACGAACAAGTTCGGCAGGTGATGCAGGGTATTGCCCAAGCCTTGTGGCCATCCGCCTCCCTGCCAGGAGGCATGGGGGAGCTTATAGAGAAGCTCGAGGGAGCGCGGCGGCGCTTCCGATTATGGAAGATATCAGCCTGCCAACAAGGTGCAAGGGAAGCCTGGGCCATGGTGAAGATGCGATATACCAAAGCTGACCCAAACCACATGGCCGAGGTCGCACCTGTGGGGCCCGATGGGAAAGAGATCCCCGTCAGTTTGGTGTATGACCAAGTAGAATTAGCCGCAAAGTATTCCCAACAGGATTGTAGGCTAGACAGTCTGTTGGATGGTATAGAAGAAGAATTTAGTCAGTCTTAGTGACTGTGTACTTTAAGTGACATATGTAATGTCCCTAGCCGGATTGTAAATCTTTTGTCATGGCAGACCTTTTCGCTTCGACCTCTAGACCCGATAGTCCGGAGTGTATCTGAATACCTGCTCGGTTATGTAAAAACCGGGGTATGCGTGGAAACCAAGCGTAGGGGTCATAAGTGCTTGAACAGACAAGTACCCAACTAGCTATGTTATATTACATGGATAGTAAGAAACATCTTCCAAGGAGGATAGTTCCGTTAAGGGTTCCTTTCCCTGGGTACGCATGCCCTAATGTGCATGTCCGAACTGCGAAAAGAGACGCAGGCTATAAACATCTGGGGGCATGTATGAAAATAAATAAAAGTCATCTTTTGTTCACCGACCGAATATTCCCTTAAGAACGCTAGCTTTCGGCTTCACCCAGTCTGAGGTACACATCCGACTGACTCGGCAGTAACAATCGCAGAGGTGCTCCCCTTTTGCCCTAGCCGAATTAACGAGAATGTAGGGCATAAGTACAAGAGCCAGGCAACCCAGCTTGGCCAAAACATAAGTCATATCGATGAATATAATGGCGAGAAAGGTACATGTGCAAGAATAACACATGTGTGAGGCATAAAGCCCAGAAAAATAGTTGTATTAAGCTTCTGTATAAGAAGCCCCCAGGTATAATGAGCGCGGTTAGCGCGTCAAGATTGTGTAGTCGAGACACAAGTTAGCCTTTTAAGGCCTTGAGGAGAAGAAAAAAGAAGAGAGAAAGAGAAAAATGACAGATAACGGATATGCAAAAAATTGACGGGGGTAAGGAGACGAACATAGAGTCCGGCACTAAGCGTAGAATCTTCGGAGTCTGGCTGCGTTCCATGGGTTTGGCTCGATTCAATTGTCCGATGCATCCTGCAGATGGTACGATCGACTGGTCAGAACCTGGTCAATAATGAAGGGACCTTCCCATTTGGGCTTGAACTTGTTCTTTTTCTTCTCCGGCAGGCGTAGAACTAGTTCGCCAATCTTATATGTTTTGGCCCGTAATTCTCTGCTTTGATACTTTCGAGCCTGTTGCTGATAGAATGCGGAACGGGCTTTTGCCATGTTGCGCTCCTCCTCCAGGGCGTCCAAACTGTCCTGCAGATCGAGCTCGGCCTCTTTTTCTTTGTACATGCACACTCGAGGTGAGTCATGAATTATGTCGCAAGGCAGAACCGCCTCTGCGCCGTACACCATAAAAAATGGTGTGTATCCAGTAGTGCGATTCAGCATGGTCCGCAGCCCCCATAGTACGGAGGCGAGCTCCTCTACCCAGTGTGTGTTTGATTCCTTTAAGGACCGCACTAATCTGGGTTTGATGCCGCTCATGATAACACCATTTGCTCGCTCGACTTGACCGTTAGTTTGTAGGTGATAGACAGAAGCATAATCGAGCTTGATGCCCATGTTGCTGCACCAAAGTTTTACCTCGTCGGCTGTAAAGTTCATGCCGTTGTCAGTGATGATGCCGTGGGGGATGCCATAATGGTGTACAACCCCAAATATGAAGTCTATCAGCGGTCCGGATTCAGCCCTTTTAATGGGTTTGGCTTCTATCCATTTGGTGAATTTATCCACCATGACCAGTAATTATTTTTGCTTATGGGTTCCCCCTTTGAGGGGTCCGACCATATGAAGCTCCCAGACCACAAAGGGCCAATTAATGGGGATTGTTTGGAGAGCGGTAGGTGGCATATGGCTTTGGTTTGCAAAAAGCTGGTAACCGACGCAACGTTGGACCAGATCCTGTGCATCTGCTCGGGCCGTCAGCCAATAGAAACCTGTACGGAAGGCCTTTCTTACAAGGGCCCGGGCTGAGACGTGATGGCCGCCGAGTCCGGCATGGATTTCTGCCAAAAGCTTCCGCCCTTCCTCTTCGGGGATGCACCTTTGAAGGACTCCGGTAGTGCTTTTCTTATAAAGCTCTCCCTCGTGGACCTTGTAGGCTTTAGATCGCCGCACTATGTAGCATGCCTCATTTTGGTCCTCGGGTAGTTCCTGCCTGGTTAGGTAGGCCAGTAATGGTTCTGTCCACGGGGCGATGACGAACATTATCACGTGGGCTGAAGGTGTTATTTCAATGCAGAGCCTTCGATTGTGTCAGAGTGTTCGGTATCTGGTGTTGTGGCCGGGTCCGGACTATTGTTACCGGTGTCCCCTTCCCATACCACGGATGGCTTCAACAGCCTTTCCAAGAAGATGTTAGGTGGGACAGGATCACGCTTAGCGCTGATACGGGCGAGGATATCCGCCGCCTGATTGTTTTCCCGAGCCACATGGTGGAATTCAAGCCCCTCGAACCGAGATGACATTTTGAGGATGGCGTTGTGATATGCCACCATTTTCGGATCCTTGGCATCGAAGTCTCCATTTATTTGAGATATTGCGAGGTTCGAGTCCCCACGCACCACCAGGCATTGAATGCCCATGGAAACTGCCATCCGGAGACCATGTAATAGGGCCTCGTATTCAGCTGCGTTGTTGGAGTCTGTGTATAGTATTTGGAGTACATATTGGACTGTATCTCCGGTGGGTTACGTCAGGACGATGCCAACCCCCAGACCAGCCAGCATTTTAGAGCCGTCAAAGTGCATGATCCAATTGGAGTACGCGCTGTACTCTTTAGGGAGTTCGGCTTCTGTCCACTCAGCGACGAAATCGGCCAGTACTTGCGACTTAATGGCTCATCGTGGTCTATATGTTATGTCGAACGGGAGGAGCTCGATAGCCCATTTGGCAATCCGGCCCGTGGCATCGCGGTTGTTTATTTTGTCGTTGAGTGGTACTTCTAAGGCCACCGTAATTGAACACTCTTGAAAGTTGTGTCGTAATTTCTGGGCTGCCATGAATACCGCGTATGCTATCTTTTGATAATGTGGGTACCGTGATTTGCATGGAGTGAGGACAGTGGATGCATAATATACCGGCTTTTGAAGTGGGAATTTATGTCCGTCCGTCTCTCGTTCGACGACGAGCACTGCGCTTACAACTTGGTGAGTTGCCGTTACATATAACAACATTGGTTCGCTGATATTTGGCGCGGCCAAGATTGGGTTGGTGGCCAGGATGGCTTTTATTTCTTCCAATCCGGCCGTGGCTACATCCGTCCACTCGAAGTGTTTGGTGCGCCGAAGAAGGCAACAAAGGGGGGTGCCTTTTCTCCTAATCAGGAGATAAAGCGGCTTAAGGCCGCCACACATCCAGTTAACTTCTGGATTTGCTTGAGGTCAGTTGGGATAGCCAACAACGAAACAACTCGGATTTTAGCTGGATTTGCTTCAATTCCTCTACTGGAGACGACATCGGGACCCCGATCCTAAGTCACACCGATCTAGCATGTAACAATTCATATCACTTTGCGGCCTCACGCACGGTATTCCCACGGGTGCCACCTTACCTGGCCCGGGACCGTTTGCGTGTTTTGGCTCACGTCTATGATAGTGTCGCTAGCATCCATATGACAGAGAACCTGGGCTGACATGACTATTCGTGAACCCAAAGTGGCACTAACATACAGGGATAGGCATACATGAATATATCTCGAGCATGTCGGTCAACAGCGTATGAATCCGGGCTGTAGCACTGGGCTAACAGGACTCCGGGAACCCGGGCTGTAGCAGGCTAGGCAGGACTCCGGATGTCACCGTGTGACATTTCCCCGAAAAGACAGACACAGGAACGAAGTGAATCACATGCCGACCAGTCAACTGTTCCGGAGCAGTAGTGCTGGGCTAGCAGGACTCTGGTGAACCGGGCTGTAGCGGACTACTATGGCTCATGGAAGCACAAGACTATATTTCCCCATAAGAGAGGCTACCATGGATAAACAACTAGGTTGTCGGATCCCACACATAGCAATACACATTACACATATGCATAACATGCAAGTATGTGTTGTGCAACATGGTATCACAACATAACTCAAACTCATATAGATAAAGGCCCAGAAGAGCCACATAGCACTCAATACAAATAGGGGTCTCATGACCCATCATTCAGAGCATACAAGCAACTGAAGCATTACATGTCTGACTACAGACAACTACAAAAGGAAAAGACTAAGAAGCCTGACTAAACACGACCCTCCCAAGGGTACAAGATCGTAGCTGGGATACAAGCTACTCGTCAAAGTCACTAGTGTAACCAACTGCAAAACATAAATAAGCAAACGTGAGTACAAAGGTACTCAGCAAGTCTTACATCAGAACTATCTACATATGCAACATTATCAATAAGGGGGTGGTGGAGTTAAGAGCAGCAAGCCAGGTTTGACTCAGTGGCTAGCCTATACTACGAGTATCAAAAACTTCTTTGAGGTGAGAAGACGCACACGAGTCCACATATTCACCATATCAATACTCCACTATGGATCCGTTCCCGTCTCCCTACGAGAAGGCCATCCAAAGCACTCACGCTTATCTTGCGTATTTTAGAGTATCCACTTCAAGTTGTCTATGTACTACATAAGTCCTCCATGTTTCCATATCCGAGGAAAACGGCTATTCGAATAGATAATGTTGACCCTGCAGGGGTGTACTTCTTCACACACGCTCTCGCCACTTATAGCCATGTACACGTCATGTACCTCGGCAACCTTCAAGCGGAAGCCGGGCGAGGGTGTCAGCCACGACCTGACTAACCACACGAGTCTCTCATCCAGGTTTATCGCCTATTTGAGTTCCATCCGCAAGGAGTTCCGTCCGAAGTCTCCAGTACGGCCCCAAACGATGTGTGCAGGGTACCCAAGCCCACCATCCGGGTGCCACTTGGTACACCATGCCACGGTGCCTAGTCTGTCCAAAGCCCGTCCTGTCGGACACCACCTGGTAGACAAGTAGCACTACCTACAAACGCCAGAAACTAGTTGCAACTCCTGGACAGAGATCAAGTGGATTAATAAGCCGAGAGGGGCCGGATAACCGGAACCCAATGTGTGGTAGTAACTGGACTTGGCAAACATACACAGAACTCAGTTCTTAGGGACGATTCCAATGAGACAACCCATCATGTACTCCTACATGGCCTCTCATCACTACCTTTAACAAAACGTGTTCACACTCTTAGCCTTTTATCGATAGGACATGTTCACCACTCCGATTCATTCCCGATGAATTAGACCTGACATAACTCTAAGCATAGTTGGCATAAAGAAAACAAGCATGGATGAGTAGGCACATCAAGGCTCAAGCAACTCCTACTCATGCTAGTGGGATTCAACTATTTACTGTGGCAATGACAGGTCATACAGAGGAATGGGTTCAACTACCGCAGCAGAAAAAGTAGCAGTTGAATTGTTGCTGTCCTAATGCAGCATAAGGAGCAAGAGCGAGAGAGTGGGATTTATCGAAATGCTCAAGGGGGTTTGGTTGCCTGATAGAACGACGAAGGGGGTATGACTCCTCTGACAGGTACTTGGGAACACCTTCCGGAGTGGAACCTATCTAGAAGAAACGGTGCCGGCGATCAACACACAAACAAATGCAACAAAATGATGCATGAACATGACATGTGCAAATGCTAGTGTTTGGGCTAATGCAAGATGCTACCAAGTTGGTTGAAGCCCATTTGAATCAAAGATTCAAATGCAATTCAAAATGAAGCATTTAAAATGCCCATATTATGTTTTCACTTATACAGCATGTATAAGTTGGTTTTTCATGCATATAACTGGCATAAATGGATTCCTTGCATTTTTCTGATAATTTTTCATATATAATTTATTTCATTCTGAGCTATGGTTGAATTATTATGAATTTTTGAAGTTTACGCAATATTCTGGAATTTCCCGACTTAAATTAATTCCAGAAAAAGAATAATTGCGCCAGCACTACGTCAGCATGATGTAAGCGAGTCAACGGGGCTGACCAGGTCAAACCTGACCAGTGGGTCCCACTGGTCAGTGACCCAGTCAACTAACTAAGTTAGTTAGTCCTAACTAACTGGGTAGGGCCCACTAGTCAGTGACTGTAGTAGCTAACCTAGTTAGTTAATTAGTGCTAACTATAGTAGTTAGTCGGGCGGGGCCTGCAAGTCAGTGAGAGAGAGGGGGGGAGGTCAAACTGGGCAGTGGGTCAACCCACGCCAGTCAAAGGTCAGTGGCCGCCGGTGTTTAGCCACCGGCGAGCCAAACGCGGCGGTGCACTGCGGGTTTTGCCTACAGGAGGCTATTTGGCACGCGGAGTGCAGCTACAGGGTGCAGACGCTCATTCGCATCCAGCCGTGGTGGTGGCGCGGCCGGGGAGCGGCCGGAGTGGCGCCGGCGATGATGAGTGATGCGGCTGTAGTTCGTCCAGGTGCGCGCGGGGTGTTTTGGGGCAAAGCAGGGGCTGCGAGCGGGTCCGCTCGACTCGCCAGAGTGCACTGAGTGCAACGATGAGCTCGGCTTCAAGCTGCACCGGCTTTGGCCACAACGGCGAGGGGCTGCGATGGCGATGGCTTCGGCCGGGGTGGAAAAAGCGGGTACACGGCGCAACAAAGCATGGGGAGAGAGGGAAACGACAGAGGAGCTCACAGCGAGGCTAACGGAGGACTCGGCAGGCGCGGGGACGGCCGGTGGCCAGCGAATCGACGGCGAGGATCTTCGGTGGCCGACGAGGGGAACGGCGGTGCTTGCAGCGTCCAGGGGCTTCTGGCGCCGTGCGTCTCGTCGAGGAGGCGTAGCCCACAGCAGCGGAGCGCGTGGACACGACGGAGGGATGAGGGGGAGGCAGTGGCCGCAGAAACGGCGAGCGGTGGCGTCGGCTGCGCTCGGGTGCGTGCGAGAGAGGGTGACAGAGGAGAGGAGAAGCACGGGGGAGAATGAGAGGGGGTCGGGGAGGCTGCGTGGCGTCTCTAGGGGCGTCTAGAGGGAGGCGGCAAGCAGGAGGTGGCCGGGCGTGCGCCGGCGTGCGTCGGCCACGCGCTCGGCGTCCTCCTGGCACGGTGGAGAAGAGGACTGGCAGGGCCTGCCAGCTGGGCCGCCAGTGCCAGGCCTCAGGTAAGGCCCAGGTAAGCCTTTTCCCTTTTTTGTTTTCTTTTATATTTCTGACATTTGTTTTTGACTTAAAAATAAATACTAGTACAATTCTAAAAATGTTGGGATTCCTTGTGACCACTAGTTGTAATATACTAGAGGCCCTCACCAAATTCCAACATTTTTGGAGCCTTTAAAATATTTATATTATTTTAAACATCTCCAATTCAAATACATATGGGTTCATTCAAAAATCCAGAATGTTTAGCAAAAATGTGCATCACCCCTGGTTGTTGTTTCCAACATTTTCCAAAGACCATGAACATTTTTGAAAAGCATTTTGGGTTCATTGAAATTCCATTTTTAATTTGAACCTATTTGAATTGCTTTGGTGCTAGGGTTTGGAACATCCCCATTTCAACTTCATTTGAAAATTTAAACATGATGCACAAAGCAAGCCTATGTCATACCAGAACTAGGGATCTGACAACTCACCCCCACTCAAAAAAATCTCGTCCCGAGATTCAGGAGTCGGCGGAAAAAAAGCGGGGTACTCAAGTCGAAGACGATCTTCTCCCTCCCAAGTAGCGTCTCTCTCAGAATGATGAGACCACTGAACCTTGAGAAACTTGATGTTATGACATCGAGTGACACGCTCTGCGTGATTCAAAATGCGAACAGGGTACTCTCGATAAGTGAGGTTATCTTGGAGATCAAGCTTTCGTGGTCCACTCCGCGGATGGGATCCGAGAAGCAACGCCTGAGTTGAGAGACGTGGAAGACATCATGAACTCGAGAAAAATGTGGGGGTAGTTCCAACTGGTAGGCAACCTCTCCTCGTTTAGCGAGAATGCGAAAAGGACTGATGTAACGAGGAGCCAACTTACCCTTGATACCGAAACGATGGGTACCCTTCAAAGGAGTAACCCGAAGGTAAGCCTTGTCGCCAACTTCATAAGCCACTTCCTTATGACGACGGTCATAGTGGCTCTTTTGACGAGATTGGGCTGTTTTGAAATTCTCACGAATGATGTGAACTTGCTCTTCTGCCTCCTGGTTCATATCCGGTACAAAGAATTGTTTTTCACCGGTTTCTGACTAGTTCAAAGGTGTTCGACATCTTCGTCCATACAGAATCTCGAAGGGTGCTTTCTTAAGACTGGATTGGTAGCTGTTGTTATAAGCAAACTCGGCAAAGGGAAGACATTTCTCCCAATCCATACCGAGTGAAATAACGCAAGCTCTAAGCATGTCTTCGAGAATTTGGTTGACCCTTTCCACCTGGCCACTTGACTGAGGGTGGAAAGCGGTACTGAAAGAAAGCTGAGTTCCCATGGCATTCTGGAAACATTCCCAGAAATGAGTGGTGAAAAGACTGCCACGGTCTGAATTAATCTCTAGTGGAACACCATGGAGTGACACTATTCAGGAGATATATAAGTCAGCGAGCTGACTAGCAGTGATACTCTCTCGAACAGGTAGGAAGTGAGCCACTTTGGAGAGACGATCAATGACTACGAAGATAGCATTATTTCCTTTCTTGGTCCTGGGAAAGCCGGTGATGAAGTCCATACCAACTTTGTCCCATTTCCACTCAGGAATAGCTAAAGGTTGAAGGGTGCCAGCAGGTCTTTGATGCTCTGCCTTAACGCGACGACAAACGTCACAGTTGGCAATAAACTGAGCAATTTCTATCTTCATCCTAGTCCACCAGAACCTCTAGCGTAGGTCCTGATACATCTTTGTACTACCGGGATGAATCGTGAGAGGGGATTCATGGGCCTCCTTAAGGATCAGTTGCTGCATCTGTTGACATTTGGGAACCACCATACGGTTTCCAAAGTAAACAACACCTCATTCATCCATAGAGAAACAGTTGGCAACTCCCTTGGAAATATTTTTCTTGATCCGGGAAATTCTCGTATCATGCTTCTGAGCCTCTATGATCTGATCCGTAAGGGTAGGTCTCGCCACCAAGGTAGAAAGGGAACCATGAGGAGCTATGTGAAGATTAAGCTTACAGAATTCCTCATGGAGGGGTGGTTGACATTGTTGCAACATGAGGTTGTTGCAATAGGATTTACGACTTAAAGCATCAGCCATGACATTGGCTTTGCCTGGGGTGTAGGTGATTCCTAGGTCGTAATCCGAGATCAACTCCAACCAACGTCTCTCTCTAAGATTCAGATCCAGTTGGGTGAAGATATACTTGAGACTCTGATGGTCAGTGTAGATTTCGCAACGGTTACCAAGAAGGTAATGTCGCCAAGTCTTAAGTGCATAGACTACGGCTGCAAGCTCTAGATCATGTGTAGGATAATTTTCCTCATGTGGATGCAACTGTCGAGATGCATAGGCAATCACATGACGATCCTGCATAAGAATGCAACCTAGTCCTTGACGCGAAGCGTCGCAATAGATAACAAAGTCTTTAGTGAAATCCGGTGGCAAGAGTATGGGCGCAGAAGTCAGGCATCTTTTCAGTTCCTGGAAACTGTGCTCACACTGTGGGGTCCACTCAAACATTTTATCTTTCTTGAGAAGTTCCGTGAGGGGTTTAGCCACTTTGGAGAAGTTTTCAACGAAGCGGCGACAATAACTGGCTAGACCAAGGAAACTCCTAACTTGTTTGACCGTTTCGGGTGGAGTCCAATCGAGAACGGCTTTAACTCTCTCGGGATTGACAGCAATGCCCTTACCAGATATCACGTGGCCTAGATAGGTCACTTCTGGCAACCAAAATTCACACTTGGAGAACTTGGCATAAAGGCGGCGGTCTCTGAGTTTTTCTAACACAAGTCTAAGATGTTCGGCATGCTCTTCCTCATTCTTCGAGTAAATAAGAATATCATCGAGATAAACCACGACGAACTTATCTAAGTACTCCATAAAGATCGAGTTCATCAAGCGGGAGAAAGTAGCTGGAGCATTGGTTAGGCTGAAAGACATCACGGTGTACTCGTATTGACCATAACGAGTGACAACGGCCGTTTTGGGGATGTCCCCATTTCTGATTTTGATTTGGTGGTAGCCTAACCTCAAATCCATCTTGGAAAAGACTGAGGATCCAGCGAGCTGATCATACAGATCGTTGATCCTGGGGAGCGGATACTTGTTCTTTATCGTGACCAAATTAACGGGACGATAATCTACAACCATCCGATCCGTACCATCCTTCTTCTTGACGAAGAGGACAGGACAAGCCCAAGGAGAAGAACTGGGATGGATGAAACCCTTTTGCAAGGACTCATCAAGTTGTTTCTTGAGCTCGGCTAGCTCCAAAGGTGCCATCTTGTATGGTCTCCAAGAGATTGGAGCAGTTCCTGGGATAAGTTCTATGACAAACTCTACATCTCTGTCAGGTGGAACACCTGGTAGTTCTTCTGGAAAGACATCCGGGAAGTCACCGACTACCGGAATATCTTCAAGGTTTGGAAGAGGGCTGGCATGAAGAGAATAGAGTTGACGCCTTGCAACTCTAGTAGAGACAGTGACTATTTTGCCAGATGGATGTGTAAGTTGAACAGATCTGGTGTAACAATCGATCTTGGCATGATGAGCTGTCATCCATTCCATACCCAAGATGATGTTAATATCTGAGGACTTGAAAGATATCAAAGAAGTGAGGAATACCAATCTGTCAACAAGGATTTCATTACCATGGCTTACCTTAGAGGTTTGCCATTTGGAACTAGGAGTCTGGATTATTAGTGGAGTTGGCATATCACAAAATGACATGTCGTGCAACCGAGCATAACCTTTAGATATGAAGGAGTGAGATGCTCCAGTATCGAACAGAACTAAAGATGGGTGAAAATTGACAAGAAGCGTTCCCAGCATGACGTCGGGATCATCTTGAGCTTCTATAGCTGAGACATGGTGCACACATGCTCGTTCAATGGAGGCTGGCTTGGTACTGATCATCTTGCATGATGGCTTTTCACGGCCAACAGACCTCTCAGACTGGGGTGGAGTATAACTGGACTAAGGGCAGTCACGTGCGTAGTGTCCTGGTTCTCCGCAGGTGAAGCAAGTTCCTGAGGTAGGACGTGGACCTACATTGGCAAGTGGTCCACTAATAGGCCTGGGTGGAGCATGTTGCTGAGCTGGGTGAGGCGCCACATCGGATGGCCTCGGTGCATATCCAGGTGGAGGAGCTGAGTTCGGAATCCAAATCCGTCGCTTCTGAGAGCCAGAGCAGGAGGAAGAACCCAGATCACGGTTGTGCTTGTGAGACTCCTCGTAAGTGAGCTGAGCTGTCTCTGCACTAATGGCCTTGTTCACAAGAGCCTGGAAAGTATGACAATGATGCAGGTGGAGATCACGACGCAACTTAGGGTTGAGACCCTTCCGGAACCTAGCCTGCTTCTTGGCGTCTGTGGACACTTCTTCTGTAGCATAGCGGGCGAGGTTTCCAAACTCTCTCTTGTAAGCATCAATAGGCAACTTACCCTGGGTAAAACTACAGAACTCTTCCCTCTTGCGGTCAATGAGAGCTTGAGAAATGTGGTGCTCACGAAAAGCCTCGGTGAAATCCTTCCAGGTAGGAATCTGGCCAGCTGGAAGCATAGCCTCATAGCTCTGCCACCAAATACTAGCATGACCTTCCAAGTGATAGGTAGCATAGGTGACTTTGTCACCTTCAGCCACGCTCGTAGTATGCAACTTGTGAGTGATGCTCTGGAGCCAGTCATCCGCATCGAGTGGCTCAATGGAATGATGGAAGGTGGGTGGTTTCAAACCAATGAAGTCGGTCATAGAAACCAACTTCTTACGCCGATGTGCGGTGTTCTGCGCAATCTGTGCTAGCAAGCGGTTAGTCTCACGCTTGTTCCTCTCGGATGCTAACAAGAACTCTGCCATCAAAGGCTGGTCAGGAGGATCCTCATCCATACCATCTTCGTGGTTCTTGCTACGAGCAACTGAACCTCGGTTAGCAGACGACATCCTGGCACAGAAACCAAGGAAACAAGGATGGAATTAGCATCGACATAAGGATGCGGAATGTAATGCAAAAGCATTGGAAACTCTTGAAATCCTAGGACAATTTTGGCAGCATAACTACTGTAAATGCTCAAAAGGATTTTGAGACATTCATCAACGGAATAGCATAATCAATCAGCATCATAATATCAAGGTTCTGGGTCAAACTTATGACACACGGAAGTAATATAACTGTACGGAGACAAAACCCAACAATCCTATGTCTTTACGGTTTAGTAACACGTCATCCTGAGAGATAGAGGAGAAGCCTAGGCCTTAACCCTCATAGAAAAGAAGAGGCTGACTCAGAAAGAATAACATGAGGTAAAGGAGTAAAAAGAGCCTTACGTTCCCTTCCACAATCAATTCCCTTATATAACTAAAGAATTTCTAGACTCAACTTCGACCAGTTTGGCTTGGTAATCCTACAGTCAGTCAGGCTCTGATACCAACGCTGTCGGGACCCCGATCCTAAGTCACACCGATCTAGTATGTAACACTTCATATCACTTTGCGGTCTCACGCATGGTATTCCCACGGGTGCCACCTTACCTGGCCCGGGACCATTTGCGCCTTTTGGCTCACATATATGATAGTGTCGCTAGCATCCATATGACAGAGAACCCGGGCTGACATGACTAGTCGTGAACCCAAAGTGGCACTAACTTACAGGGACAGGCATTCATGAATCAACCTCGAGCATGTCGGTCAACAATGTATGAATCCGGGCTGTAGCACTGGGCTAACAGGACTCCGGAAACCCGGGCTATAGCAGGCTAGGCAGGACTCCGGAAGTCACCGCGTGACATTTCCCCGAAAGGACAGACAAAGGAACAAAGTGAATCACATGCCGGCTATCAAGTGTTCCGGAGCAGTAGTGCTGGGCTAGCAGGACTCCAGTGAACCGGGCTGTAGCAGACTACTATGGCTCATGGAAGCACAAGACTACATTTCCCCATAAGAGAGGCTACCAGGGATAAACAACTAGGTTGTCGGATCCCACACATAGCAATACACATTACACGTACGCATAACATGCAAGTATGTGTTGTGCAACATGGCATCACAACATAACTCAAACTCATATAGATAAAGGCCCAGAAGAGCCACATAGCACTCAATACAAACAGGGGTCTCATGACCCATCATTCAGAGCATACAAGCAACGGAAGTATTACATGTCTGAGTACAAACAACTACAAAAGGAAAAGACTAAGAAGCCTGACTAAACACAACCCTCCCAAGGGTACAAGATCGTAGCTGGGATACAAGCTACTCGTCGAAGTCACTAGTGTAACCAACTGCAAAACATAAATAAGCAAACGTGAGTACAAAGGTACTCAGCAAGTCTTACATCAGAACTATCTACATATGCAACATTATCAACAAGGGGTGGTGGAGTTAACAGCAGCAAGCCAAGTTTGACTCAGTGGCTAGCCTATACTACGAGTATCAAAAACTTCTTTGAGGTGATAAGACGCACACGAGTCCACATATTCACCATATCAATACTCCACTATGGATCCGTTCCCGTCTCCCTACGAGAAGGCCATCCATACCACTCACGCTTATCTTGCGTATTTTAGAGTATCCACTTCAAGTTGTCTATGTACTACATAAGTCCTCCATGTTTCCATATCCGAGGAAAACGGATATTCGAATAGATAATGTTGACCCTGCATGGGTGTACTTCTTCACACACGCTCTCGCCACTTATAGCCCTGTACACGTCGTGTACCTCGGCAACCTTCAAGCGGAAGTCGGGCGAGGGTGTCAGCCACGACCTGACTAACCACATGAGTCTCTCATCCAGCTTTATCGCCTATTCGAGTTCCATCTGCAAGGAGTTCCGGCCGAAGTCTCCAGTACGGCCCCAAACGATGTGTGGAGGGTACCCAAGCCCACCATCCGGGTGCCACTTGGTACACCGTGACACGGTGCCTAGTCTGTCCCAAGCCCGTCCCGTCGGACACCACCTGGTAGACAAGTAGCACTACCTACAAACGCCAGAAACTAGTTGCAACTCCTAGATAGAGATCAAGTGGATTAATAAGCCGAGAGGGGCCGGATAACCGGAACCCAATGTGTGGTAGTAACTAGACTTGGAAAACATACACAAAACTCAGTGCTTAGGGATGGTTCCAATGAGACAACCCACCTTGTACTCCTACATGGCCTCTCATCGCTACCTTTACCAAAACGTGTTCACACTCATAGCCTTTTATCGGTAGGACATGTTCACCACTCCGATTCATTCCCAATGAATCAGACCTGACACAACTCTAAGCATAGCTGGCATAAAGAAAACATGCATGGATGAGTAGGCACATCAAGGCTCAAGCAACTCCTACTCATGCTAGTGGGTTTCAACTATTTACTGTGGCAATGAAAGGTCATGAAGAGGAATGGGTTCAACTACCGCAGCAGAAAAAGTAGTAGTTGAATCGTTGTTGTCCTAATGCAGTATAAGGAGCAAGAGCGAGAGAGTGGGATCTATCGAAATGCTCAAGGGGGTTTGCTTGCCTGATAGAACGACGAAGGGGGTACGGCTCCTCTGATAGGTACTCGGGAACACCTTCCGGAGTGGAACCTATCAAGAAGAAACGGTGCTGGCGATCAACACACAAACAAATGCAACAAATGATGCATGAACATGACATGTGCAAATGCTAGTGTTTGGGCTAATGCAAGATGATACCAAGTTGGTTGAAGCCCATTTGAATCAAAGATTCAAATGCAATTCAAAATGAAGCATTTAAAATGCCCATATTATGTTTTCACTTATACAGCATGTATGAGTTGGTTTTTCATGCATGTAACTGGCATAAATGGATTCCTTGCATTTTTCTGATAATTTTTCATATATAATTTATTTCATTCTGAGCTACGGTTGAATTATTATGAATTTTTGAAGTTTAGGCAATATTCTGGAATTTCCTAAGTTAAATTTATTCCAGAAAAAGAATAATTGCGCCAGCACTACGTCAGCATGACGTAAGCGAGTCAACGGGGCTGACCAGGTCAAACCTGACCAGTGGGTCCCAATGGTCAGTGACCCAGTCAACTAACTAAGTTAGTTAGTCCTAACTAACTGGGTAGGGCCCACTAGTCAGTGACTGTAGTAGCTAACCTAGTTAGTTAATCAGTGCTAACTATAGTAGGTAGTCGGGCGGGGCCCGCAAGTCAGTGAGAGAGAGGGGGGAGGTCAAACTGGGTAGTGGGTCAACCCACGCCAGTCAAAGGTCAGAGGCCGCCGGCGAGCCAAATGCGGTGGTGCACTACGGGTTTTGACTACAGGAGGCTATTTGGCACGCGGAGTGCAGCTACGGGGTGCAGACGCTCGTCCGCATCCCGCTGTGGTGGTGGCGCGGCCGTGGAGCGGCCAGAGTGGCACCGGCGACGATGAGTGCGGCGGCCGTAGTCCGGCCAGGTGCGCGCGGGGTGTTTTGGGGCACAGCAGGGGCTGCGAGCGGGTCCGCTCGACTCGCCAGAGTGCACTGAGTGTAACGGCGAGCTCGGCTGCGAGCTGCGGTGGCTGTGGCCACGGCGGCGAGGGGCTGCGGCGGCGATGGCTTCGACTGGGGTGGAAAAAGCGGGTACACGGCGCAACAGAGCACGGGGAGAGACGGAAACGGCAGAGGAGCTCATAGCGAGGCTAACGGAGGACTCAGGAGGCGCGGGGACGGCCGGCGGGCAGCGAATCGATGGCGAGGATCTTCAATGGCCGACAAGGGGAACGGCGGTGCTTGCGGCGTCCAGGAGCTTCCGGCGCCGTGCGTCTCGTCGAGGAGGCGTAGCCCACAGGGGCGGAGCGCGTGGACACGACGGAGGGACGAGGGGGAGGCAGTGGCCGCGGAAACGGCGAGCGGTGGCGTCGGCTGCGCTCGGGTGCGTGCGAGAGAGGGTGACAGAGGAGAGGAGAAGCATGGGGGAGAGTGAGAGGGGGTCGGGGAGGCTACGGGGCGTCTCCAGGGGCGTCTAGAGGGAGGCGACAAGCAGAAGGTGGCCGGGCGTGCGCCGGCGTGCATCGGCCACGCGCTCGGTGTCGTCCTGGCACAGTGGAGAAGACGACTGGCAGGGCTGGCCAGCTGGGCCGCCAGTGCCAGGCCTCAGGTAAGGCCCAGGTAAGTGAGGGAGTCCTGGATTAGGGGGTGTTCGGATAGCCGGACTATACCTTCAGCCGGACTACTGGACTATGAAGATACAAGATTGAAGACTCTGTCCCGTGTCCGGAAAGGACTTTCCTTGGCGTGGAAGGCAAGCTTGGCGATACGGATAAGCAGATCTCCTACCATTGTAACCGACTCTATGTAACCCTAACCCTACCCGGTGTCTATATAAATCAGAGGGTTTTAGTCCGTAGGACAACATACACATCAACAATCATACCATAGGCTAGCTTCTAGGGTTTAGCCTCCTCGATCTCATGGTAGATCTACTCTTGTACTACCCATATCATCAATATTAATCAAGCAGGACGTAGGGTTTTACCTCCATCGAGAGGGCCCGAACCTGGGTAAAACTTCGTGTCCCTTGTCTCCTGTTACCATCCGGCCTAGATGCACAGATCGGGACCCCCTACCCGAGATCCGCTGGTTTTGACACCGACATTAGTGCTTTCATTGAGAGTTCCTCTGTGTCGTCGCCGTCAGGCTCGATGGCTCCTACGATTATCGATAGTGATGCAGTCCAGGGTGAGACCTTCTTCCCCAGACAGATCTTTGTCTTCGGCGGCTTCGCACTGCGGGCCAATTCGCTTGGCCGTCTAGAGCAGATCGAAAGCTACGCCCCTGGCCGTCAGGTCAGATTTGGAAGTTTAAACTACACGGCTGACATCCGCGGGGACTAGATCTTCCGCGGATTCGAGCCACAGCCGAGCGCGCCGCACTGTCCCGACGAGCATGATCTAGCTCTGCCGTCGAACGGTGCCCTGGAGGCCGCACCCGCATCGGCTTCGACCCTTAATTCGGAGCCAACCGCGCCGATCGAGGGTGGGTGGTTGGACGCCGCCTCAGGGGCTGTGATCCAACGGTGATTGATCCGAACACCTGCCCCGCACTCCGCGAGACTCGTGACTCCAAGGAGCCGGACTCCTCTCTGGACTCCGAACACTCCGCGCCCCTGCCGATCGAATCTGATTGGGCGCCGATCATGGAGTTCACTGCCGCGGACATCTTTCAGCACTCACCTTTTGGCGATATCCTGAAGTCACTAAAGTGTCTCTCCTTATCAGGAGAGCCCTGGCCGAACTACGGTCAGCAAGGTTGGGGTACGAACGATGAAGAAATTCAAAGCCCACCCACCACCCACTTTGTAGCCACTGTCGACGACTTAACCGACATGCTCGACTTCGACTCCGAAGACATCAACAATATGGATGCCGATGAAGGAGATGATGAAGAACCAGCGCCTACTAGGCCCTGGAAAGCCACCTCGTCCTATGACATATACATGGTGGACACCCCAAAAGAGGAAGATGGCGATGGAACAGCGGAGGATGACCCCTCCAAGAAACAGCCTAAGCGTCGGCATCAGCGAGGCCGCTCAAAATCCCGCCAAATCAAACACGGTGATTCCAGCATGGGAGATAATAATACTCCGGAAAGCGCCGAAGAAAACCCCCTCCAGCAAGATTTAGCACAGGAGGATGGAGAAACCATCCCTCATGAGAGAGCGGCGGACAGAGAGGTCGAGGACGATAATTATATGCCTCCCTCCCAAGACGAGGCAAGCCTCGACGACGACGAATTTGTCGTGCCAGAGAATCCCATCGAGCAAAAGCGTTTTCAACGCAGGCTTATGGCCACGGCAAGAAGCCTCAAGAAAAAACAGCAATAGCTTAGAGCTGATCAAGATTTGCTAGTCGACAGATGGACTGAAGTCCTTGCGGCCGAAGAGCATAAACTCGAACGCCCCTTCAAGAGCTACCCAAAGCGCAGGTTGCTACCCCGATTAGAGGAGGAAGCACTTGATGCGGCCGACTGGCCACCTCGTGGTCACGACAGAGAGGCCTCTCTGCCCTCCACTCAAGCCGCACCCCGTACCAAGGCACGGGAATATGCGCCGGACTTACGAGACATGTTGGAGGACAAGGCAAGGCAAACAAGATCGATCTACGGATCGCGTGGGCGCCCCACGGCTCGAGACGGTAACCTTCACGCCGGCCACAAATTCGGCGGGGCCGAACACAGTAGACAAGGCTCATTGGAGCTACGTCACGATATAGCCCAATACAGAGGCGCCGCACACCCACTCTGCTTTACAGACGAGATAATGGATCATCAAATCCCCGAGGGTTTCAAACCCATAAACATCGAATCATATGATGGCACAACAGATCCTGCTGTATGGATCGAGGATTATCTCCTTCATATCCACATGGCACGCGGCGACGATTTCCACGCCATCAAATACCTCCCACTCAAACTTAAAGGACCAGCTCGGCATTGGCTTAACAGCTTGCCAACAGGATCAATCAGTTGTTGGGAGGACCTGGAAGCCGCATTCCTCGACAATTTCCAGGGCACTTATGTGCGACCCCCAGATGCCGATGACCTAAGTCACGTAATTCAGCAGCCAGAGGAATCGGCCGGGCAATTCTGGACATGGTTCCTAACAAACAAAAATCAAATAGTCGACTGTCCGGACGCTGAGGCCCTAGCAGCCTTCAAACACAATATCCGTGACGAGTGGCTGGCCCGGCACCTTGGACAGGAAAAGCCGAAATCTATGGCAGCACTCACGACACTCATGACCCGCTTTTGCGTGGGAGAAGACAGCTGGCTTGCTCATAGCAACAATATGACCAAGAACCCTGGTAACTCGTACACCAGGGACAGTAGTGGCAGGTCACGTCGCAACAAGAAGAAGAGCCGCATTAATGGCGACAATGCTGAGGATATGGCAGTTAATGCCGTATTCAGAGGCTCTAAATCCGGTCAGCGGAAAAAGCCATTCAAAAGGAATCCTAGGGGGCCATCCAGTTTGGACCGAATACTCGACCGCTCGTGCCAGATACATGACACCCCCGAAAAGCTAGTCAATCACACCAACAGGGATTGTTGGGTGTTCAAGCAGGTAGGCAAGTTAAACACCGAAAATGAAGACAAGGGGCTGCATAGCGATGACGACGAGGAGCCCCGGCCACCGAACAAAAGTGGACAGAAGGGTTTTTCCCCACAAGCGCGGATGGTGAACATGATATACGCAACCCATGTCCCCAAAAGGGAGCGGAAGCGTGCGTTAAGGGACGTATACGCGGTAGAGCCAGTCGCCCCAAAGCTCAACCCATGGTCCTCCTGCCCGATCACCTTTGATCGAAGGGACCGTCCCACTAGCATCCGTCATCGCGGATTCGCCGCATTGGTTCTAGACCCAATTATTGACGGATTTCATCTCACTAGAGTCCTTATGGACGGCGGCAGCAGCCTGAACCTGCTTTACCAGTATACAGTGTGGAAACTGGGCATAGATCCCTCGAGGATTAAGCCCACCAAAACGACCTTTAAAGGTGTAATACCAGTTGTAGAGGCCAACTGTACAGGCTTAGTCACACTTGAAGTGGTCTTCGGATCTCCGGCGTTCCCAGGGAGGTGATTGAGCACCACCTTGCTGTTTGTCCTCATGCGCGGCCATCAAGCAGAAGGTCAAAAAGCAAGCTTTGGAACGACAAGAGTTCATCACAGAGGAGATCCGGAAACTGGAAGCAGCGGGTTTGGTAAGAGGAGTGCTCCATCCAACGTGGTTGGCCAATCCGGTGGTAGTGCGCAAGGCAAATGGGAAGTGGAGGTTGTGTATTGATTACACAGATATTAATAAGGCTTGTCCCAAAGACCCCTTCCCGTTGCCACGCATCGACCAAATTGTTGACTCCACAGCTGGGTGTGATCTGTTGTCATTCCTCGATGCCTACTCCGGCTACCACCAGATCTTCATGACAAGGGAAGATGAAAAGAAAACGGCATTCATCACCCCATGTGGCACGTATTGCTTTATACGGATGCCTTTCGGGTTGAAGAGTGCTGGTTCAACGTTTGCAAGGGCGGTCCAGATTGGTTTTGAACCCCAGCTCCATAGAAATATGGAAGCTTATATGGATGATATAGTGGTCAAAACCAAGAACAGGGCAACCCTCATATCAGATTTACAAGAAACATTTGCAAACCTATGCAAGATCAATCTCAAGCTGAACCCTGAGAAGTGCATCTTTGGCGTCCCGTCTTGCAAGCTTCTCGGGTTCTTTGTGTCACAGCATGGGATAGAGGCCAATCCGGACAAGATCAAAGCTATAGAGCAGATTGAAGCGCCCAAGCGAGTCAAGGATGTGCGTCGGCTTGCTGGTTGCGTTGCCTCCATGAGCAGGTTCATTTCCAAGTCCGCCGAGCGCGCCCTTCCCTTTTTCAAGATTTTGAAAAAGGCGGGCCCGATGGAGTGGACGCCAGAAGCCGAAGCAGCATTGCAAGATTTGAAGAGGTACCTCTCCTTCGCGCCAATACTAGTTGCGCCTAGGCCACAGGAACCATTGCTGCTGTACCTGGCGGCAACGAACCAGGTGGTCAGCGTCGCACTAGTGGTGCAGAGAGAAATTGATGATGTGGTAATAGCAGCGACGGAGCCCGATGCCACCGATGTCGAGACGACGCAGCCAATTGAAGTGCCGAAGAAGAAGAAAATGATGCAGGACCCGGTCTACTTTGTTAGTTCCCTCCTGCAGGGGGCTAGATCGAGGTACTCCGGTGTGCAGAAACTGCTCTTTGGCCTTCTTATGACCTCGAGGAAGCTGCGTCACTACTTCCAGGCACACGAAATCACTGTCGTCACTCGCCTCCCTCTGCAACGGATATTGCACAATCCAGACGCAACGGGAAGGATCGTAGAGTGGGCACTGGAACTGTCCAGCTTTGGCCTCAAGTTTGAGAGTACCTGGATGATTCAAAGCCGAGTACTGGCGGAGTTCGTTGCAGAATGGACCGCGACGCCTGACGAAGAAACCCAAGAGACTGCTCTCCCTAGCAAGGAGGCAAGTTGCGACTGGATCGTGTACTTTGATGGAGCTTTATCCTTACAGGGCGCCGGGGCTGGCGTACTGCTTATCGCACCCACCGGAGAGCACCTCAAGTACGTGATCCAGATGCACTTCCCCATGGAGGTGTCAACAAACAATACGGCTGAGTATGAAGGGCTGCTTGCCGGTCTTAGGATCGCGGCGGACCTCGGAATCAAGAAACTCGTCGTCAGAGGCGACTCGCAACTTGTCGTCAAGCAAGTCAACAAGGATTACCATAGTCTGTTGATGAAGGCCTACGTCGAGGAAGTAAGAAAGCTGGAAGAGCGTTTTGACGGTATACAGGCAGAATACGTTCCCCGAGCGGAGAATGATATCGCCGATTACCTGTCAAAACGCGCTGCCCTCAAGCTACCTGTGGAACCAGGTACCTTTGTGCTTCGGCTAACTCAGCCATCCGTTGGTCCATCAACAGAGCAGAACAAGAGGAGAAAATCAGGGCCCGGCAAGTACTTTCCTGCCGAGCTCCCCGAAGCCGCCGACAAGGATGTTGCCGGAGATACTGAGCCCGCCACGGGACGGCTGGCTCCGACAGAGCATCAAGCTCTTGCCATGGAGACAGCCACTCCGATAGCGGAGGAAATGCCTTTAGTCCTCGCTGTCGAGCCCCAGGCTCCAGCGTGGGCACAACATACCGTCTGATTCCTCCAAACAGGGGAACTTCCTGAGGAGTAGGAAGAAGCGGAAAAAGTAGCCCGTTGCTCTACTATGTACCAGTTCGTCGATGACGTCCTGTACAGAAAGAGGCCGAACGGCGTGAAATTGAAGTGTATCCCTCGAGAGGAAGGACTGGGGCTGTTGGCGGAGATACATGGAGGCATATGTGGATCCCACATCGGGTCAAGGGCCCTTGCCGGCAAAGCGTTTTGGCAAGGCTTCTTCTAGCCCACCGCCCTCCAGGATGCGACGACACTAGTCACCAGGTGTGAAGCGTGTCAGTTCCATTCAAAGAAGCTTCATCAGCCAGCTCAAGCCCTTCAAACCATTCCTCTCTCCTGGCCTTTCTCAGTCTGGGGGCTCGACATACTGGGCCCTTTCCCCCGCGCTATCGGGGGCTTTGAGTACTTGTACGTTGCAATCGACAAGTTCACAAAGTGGACAGAAGTGGAAGCAGTGAGGAAGGTCACAGCATAGTCAGCCATCAAGTTCTTCAAAGGACTGGTGTGCCGTTTTGGTGTACCCAATAGGGTTATCACCGACAACGGCACGCAGTTCACAAGCCACACCTTCATGCAATATATTCAAGACCTCGGCAGCAAGGTATGTTTCGCTTCCGTTGGTCACCCACGAAGCAATGGTCAAGCTGAGGAGGGCAAATGCTGAAGTATTGCGAGGCCTGAGGACAAAGACCTTTGACAGACTGCACAAGAGTGGAAGGCGCTGGATTGATGAATTGCCGGCGGTTCTTTGGTCAATCAGAACAACACCAAATCGAGCCATCGGCCAGACACCCTTTGCCCTGGTATACGGGGCAGAAGCAGTTCTCCCCATGGAACTCATATACGGGTCACCTCGAGTACTCGCTTATGACGAGATTAAGAAAGAGCAATTGCGGCAAGATGATGCAACGCTCCTTGAAGAAGATCGTCTTCGGGCGGCTGTGAGAGCAGCGCGCTACCAGCAAACCTTGCACCGCTACCATAGCCGCAAGGTTCATGCCCGAAGCTTTGAGGAAGGCGACCTTGTTCTTCGGCGCGTTCAATCGGCCAAGAATTCCAACAAGTTGACGCCAAAGTGGGAAGGCCCTTATCGGGTAATACGAGTCACCGGGCCCGGCGCAGTCCGCCTGGAGACCGGTGAGTAACTCCTGGAACATTGAGCATCTTCGCAAGTTTTACCCATGAGGCACGGCTTGCCGGGCCCCCCGGCAAGCCACCTTTTGTACGAGCCTTGCCGATGACGCATGTAAACCTTTGTACAAAGCTAGGCGCAGACCCTGAGCATAAATAAATGAAGCGCTGGCGCCCTAAGTTATAGCATGCATGCTAGGTCGAGTCTCGTCCTTGGTTAGGGTTGATAGTGCTTAGCGGCGACTAACCCCTAGCTTAGAGGTCGAGTGTGCGTCTCTTTGTCTTTCTTTTGTCTTCTTTGGTTCACAGGACACACAGATATCCGTGCCGAACCACTTGGGGAGAAAAAAAAGAGGAACATACTAGCATCTAGCCCCCGGCAAGTCAGTATTGCCGGGGGCTGCAAGAGCAAAGATTCACCCACGGCGAACCAGGGTTGTCGGGGACTCCAGCTTTAGATAAGTTCTCCATCCCTTATCATGCATTCCATTATGGACTGAGGTATGTGAGACCTCGTTTTCCCCTAAGCTACCGTGCTCCCCTAACTCTAGGCCCTAGGGCTTGTTCCTGGGGCCAAGTTTGGTCGTAGTCGCGGCAGCGAAAGGATGAAACAAGGAGCCTGAACCTGCCTCATCCCTGCCTCCGCCAAAGGCATGAGGAAGGTCGAGTGAAGTGGGGAGACGGCAAGGCCTGTTGCCGGGCAAGGAAATGTTTATCTTGAAGATATCAAGTATTTACTCCTTGACGTGGGTTCCACCCGCAAACAAATGACCCGACAAGTATCCCTTTTTTATTAAAAAAACATTCAACTCAGGTACAGTCCATAGGGAATGAAAAACATGAATGATGGGATTGCAAGTTTTAAATTCAACAAAGGCCCGAAGGCTTACAAACTAAAAAGAGATAAGGTGCCCGTAATCCCTTTCTTGTCCCTCTCCTCAGGAGGCAGGTCAAGGAGGCGAAAAGGACAAAAGGAGCGCCTAGGCGAGCTAGGGTGGCGAAGACACTAAGAGAACATCTTGGTGGCCATCCAAAGGCTGGATGGTGATGGCGGCGCCGGAAGCAGAGCTCGAAGACGAGGCGGCAGGACGTCAGCACGCGTCGAAGGCATCGGTGCCCGCGTACTCCGACTTGACGGCCTTGCCGCCCGCCCTCTTCCTCTTCCGCAGCTTCCTAACGCCAGCCGCCCAAGGAGACGACCCCGAGAAGTTCAGGGAGCCGGCGACACGGATGATGGGGTCGCCAGTGCCGCATGGAGCGGCACCCGACACCTAGTCGGACCCGTCATCCTGCCGCCTACTACCCTCGTCGTCGCTGCCGCTGTCCTCCTCGTCACTCCCGCCCGAGGTGGAGTCTTCACTATCAGAAGAGCTCTCCACGCAGCACCTTGCACGGGTCCCAAAGAGCCCGAAGACCTTGACGGAGAGAAGGCCACCCTCCATCGGCTTAAAATGGAGAGTGAGCCCCTCCGTCAAGCGGTGGATATGAGCAAACGTCTTCCATCCCCGACGAAGATACATCACATGAGGGGCGGGGAAGTCGACGCGGACCCGCGTGCCACTGATCCCGCAGCCCCTCATGTGCAGCCGCAACGGCTCCGGCGGATCTAGCTCCATCTCCCGCGCAAATGGAGTCGGGAGATGAAGGCGACGGGACGGCGGCCGGTGCAGCCTGACGAAGAACTCACAAGGGTCATCCCCAACATCGCCCTCCATTGGAGGAGGAGCTGCTGGCGGAGGCGAGGCCAGCGCGCCGCCCCATCCTCCCCTTCCCCGAGCGCCCCGGCCTCGCCCACGGACTCACCCCCTCCCCCTTCCCCTCGCGGCTGGCTCTGCCACCGCAGGCACAGGAGAAGGAGGGACGCGTTGTCGAGCGGCGACCCTCGCCATCACTATTGAAGGACCGGGATTCCCTCTCTCCATGACGGATGGAAGGGAGGAGCAGAAGCTGAAGGAAGAAGAAGATGAAAGAATGCAGGACGCCATCCCCCTCCCGCTCTTTATAAAGGATCGGGGTTGGGGCTCGGCCGCCCCGCTCAGCCAATCAAGATACGGAAGGCGCAGGGAGCCAAGACCGACCCGCCGCCCGAACCAGCGACGACCCGGTTTCCCGCATCCACCGTTTGCCACCCCAGGCGCATGGGAGACACATGGCGGACGTGCAGAACCGAGGGGAAGGGTGAGACGACCACTCCCCACCCGTGATCGTGGGGAGTGGACGCCTTGAAGACCGCGCCTCAGCCCGATTCAGTAAATGGGTCGCGCCTCCACGCCTCCCTCCGTTTATGGGGAAGGCGCGAACCGCCCCTTTACTATGATGTGACGCATGCATGCGAGAACCAACCCCACGCATGCCGCCCACGTCACACGCGCCTCCCCACGCCGCGCCACGCACGGGAATCGTGGGAAGCGCAGCGCGCGAAGAATCTTACCGCGGAAAAAACTGCCCCGCCTTCCCGTGCATTGTTTTTGGGCCTAGCCCAACAACGCGGTGCGCTAATGTGTGGCGCAGGCCCGGGGGCTCCTGTCGGTGTACAAAAAGAGGGTACACTTTTTGTACCCCTATAACTGTGCACGGACAGTCTGAGCCGCGGATACCACCACACCAAGCAAGGCAAGGGAGGTGAGCCAGGGTAAGACCGAAGCTCAAGAGAACTAGAACGACGCCAAGGCCAAGACCACGAAGAGCAAAGGGGACGAAGCGGACTCCCCCAGCAAGATCCTTGCCGGGAGACAGTTCTAGCAGCCCCGGCAAGACCCTTGCCGCGGCGACTCGTCCCGCGCCTACGGAGCAAATCACCCTTGAGTCCACTGCCCCCAAAGGGCAAGGATTCGGGAGACATTCCCGTGGCGGCATGTAGATCTTTGTGAAGACATTCAAGATCAGATACACACTAAGGAGACGACAACCCTTGGCGGGATCCCATCCGAGGAAGACCACAAGGCCCCCGGCAAGCGCCTTGCCGGGGATGACAGCAGGCGCCTCGGCAAGACCCTTGCCGGGGCCCCGGCAAGGCCCTTGCCGAGGACACCCGCAGGGCCACCATCAGGCCCACGCCGACTAAACCTACACCACCGCATGCATGCAGCTGCCGACCCAACCAGCTGGGCAGGCACCCGCGTGGCGGCATGCAGATCTTCATGAAGAACCATCACTGCGCCACCTCAGCTACCTGCCTACCTACGTGGCATCGCAGGTGTCGCTAGCCAGGGCGCGTGTCGACACAAGAAGGAGCCACGACGGACAAGACAGGTTTCTCCCCCGTCCCCGATAAAGCAAGGACACCTAAGCAAGACGCATTAAATGCGCCTTGTCATGTGATGCAAGGGATACTCGCAGCACTGTACCCTTTCCACCTCCTGTGTGCCACTGTGGCAACCCCTTTTTTCTATAAAAGGAGGCCCGAGGCGACCAGAGGAAGGATTCTGCTTTTTGGAGCTCCTCACACCCCATAGCTAGCTCAAGAACACAGATATACAATCCACCAAAGCAGGAGTAGGGTTTTACGCATCCTCGCGGCCCGAACCTGGATAAACGAACCGTGTGCCATCTGTTTGATCCGCTCTTCTCACGACCCCGCGCCCCGCTAACCGCAGTAGGGATTCTTATGATCCCATAGGTGTCGTTCCCACCGACATATAGGATGGAGTTCCTGAATATAGTCATTTTTTAATCAATGTATCAAGAGATTTTTTGTGGTGTGTGTGCAAGAAAAACAAAAAATTCCTTGTATCTAGCACCAATGTGGGCTTCAGTGTGCAGCCTAGATTTTGAGTCTCACCACGCCTTCATCCGCACCATCTTCGAGAAGGGCGCTGATTGGCGCCGGTCGACCGACCCAAATTGGGCCGGTCAACACGCAACCCTACGATTTGGCTGTCCGTGACCGCACGATTCGATCACCTGCAGGGCACTGATTTTCTTCTCCATCCCGTGCTGCTCTGACTCCAACCACCCCTCCCCTCACCTGCAGCCTCTCCCTTGAAGCTCCTAGACGCCACTCGCCACCGCCGCCCGCTGGCTCGCCGTTGCCGCTCGCCGACTCATCGGATGCAGCTCTGCTGGGTAGTCGAAACAAATCTTTCCCGATGGTCGCCACCAGCCATCGTTAATCCGGTCAACTAGTCGTCGTCGTCGCTTGCAACAACATCGCCTCGCTCGTGGTTCAGTGGTCGCCCCGCACTGGAAAGAAGTTGTTTCAGCAAAAAAATCGCTGGTTTCAACAGAATAAATAGTTGGTTCCGGCAAAAATATAGATCCAGCAAAAAAATCAAAAAGACGGGTGGTAGCACAAACCAAAAACAGTGGAAGCAAAAAACAAAACGATGGTAGCAAAATTTGAGACTGGTTCCAGCAAAAAGCTGGATCCAACGGAAAAAATCGAAAACAAAGTAGTAGCAAAAAACGAAGACGGTGGTAGCAAAATTCAAAGACCGTGGTAGCAAAAATTAGAGTGATTCCAGCAAAAGAATGGAACCAGCAAAAAAGGATCAAAAACAGGAATGGATCAAAAACTAAGACGGTGGTAGTAAAAATAAATGACCATGATAGCAAAATTTGGAATGGTTCCGGCATAAAGATGAATCCAGCAAAAAGAAAAATCAATTGACAGAAGATGCAATGGTTGTAGCAAAAAAACAAAACGATGGTAACAAAATTTGAGAGTGGTTCCAGTAAAAAGAAATCTAAAAATATGGATCGTAGCAAAATATGTTGTTGATTCTAGCAAAATTAGTAACCAGATGTAGCAAAAAATGCCGCCGACTGTAGCTCCCGCCAGGGCCGATTCCAGCATCTCATCCGCTCGTACACGATGTAGCCGCCGTTCCAGCACAGGTGGAGGCGCGCCGCTCGCTGGAGCAGAATGAGGGCAGGTGGAGGCGAGGTGCTTGCCGTAGCAGCGTGCTAGGAGGTGGATGCGGCCGCTCGCTAGAGCAGCGCGGGGCAGCGCGGAGTAGGTGGATGCGGCGCTCGCCGGAGCAACGCGGGCAGGTGGAGCCGTGGATGGCGGACGTCGCCGATTCACAGCAAAAACGTGTTTGATTTGGGGAGGACTGAGGGAAGGGGATAAGGAACGACGGGCGTGGTGAGAAAAGTACAGCGGGCGTGGCAAAAATCGAACCAAGAGATCGGGAGTTACGCACGGAACCGGCCAAAAGCTTCGGATGGCGCACCGTTTCGCAGCGTTTACCCTTCGAGAAGGAGAAAAAAAACTCCATCCCACATCAGTGAGCGAGGAGGGCGAGATGAGCAGCGCCCGCCGCCGCCCCCGCTCGCCGGTGGCGTCCGCGCTGGAAGACGACGACCTGCTCTCCGAGATCCTGCTCCGCCTCACCGCAGCCTTCCTCCCTCCCCGGCGCATCCCTCGTCTGCAAGAGCTGGCGCCGCCTCGTCTCAGATCCCCAATTCCGACGCCGCTTCCGCCTCCGCCACCGCCGCAACCCTCCTCTCCTCAGTTTCTTCGACCGATTTGATGGCCTCTTCTTCCATCCTACTCTCGACGCCCCTGATCCTGTTCCTCTCGGGCGCTTCCCCTTGCAGCGCGACGACCGCGACTACTTCGTCTCCCTCGGATGCCGCCATGGCCTCCTACTCATCTTCCTTTCGAAGCGTCTCCAGATCCTTGTGTGGGATCCCGTCACGGGCGACCAGCACCACCTGACCATTCCCCCGGTGGTCGCGGAACATGCGGAGAAGATTGGGATCAGCGGGGCGGTGTATCGCGCCGCCGGAGACATCCAGCAGTTCCAGGTGGTCTTGGCAGTGACAGACGGCGACGGCCCGAAACATAGACGAGCCCTCGCCGTTGTTTACTCGTCAAAAACCGGCTTATGGGGGAATGTCATCTCCACACCCATTCCGCACCAGGCTCATGGATCCCAGTTTTTCAACATCGTTACCGGTGACGCTTTGCTGGCTGGAGATTCCCTTTATTGGGTGCTTGCTGGGAATTTGGATGGAATTCTCGAGTTTGATTTGGAGAAGCAGAGTCTAGCTGTGATACAGGTGCCAGTGGATGTGCGTGGCAGGCGCAACTTCAAGCTTATGAGGGCAGAGGGCGGTGGGCTGGGTTTCCTCTTCATTTCAGACTATGACCGCTGCACCGCCCAATTATGGAAGAGGGTGACTGACTGTGATGGTATTGCTTCATGGGTGCTTGCAAGAACTATTCAACTTGACAAGCTTCTATCCCTGAATCCAAAGGAGGGAGAGCGCATAGTGATGCTAGGGTTTGCTGAGAACAACAATGTGTTGTTGCTGTGGACGGTTGTTGACGTCTTCACGCTCCATCTCGAGTCATTGAAGTTCAAGAAGCTTTTCAAAACTATGCAAATGTCTCACTATCATCCATTCGAAAGTGTCTACACTGAAGGTATATAATACCATGCCCTTCATTGCGGTCAGAACAAAACCAAGTTATGTGTTGATAATTGGCTGATGAAATTATGTTCACATCATTTTGTGTTAAGCCAACAATTTGAAGTACTGTTATATCATTTAGTCTTATTTTGCTGATCCATGACCTCTTTATCGTATAGCGATTTTGCTTCTGTCATGATGCTCGTTTGGCTGCTTTTTATGTGATGCTTATATATGGATTCACGAGTATTACTTATAGTTATTATAGCTAGTGTTTGCTATGTTTTTTATGTCTCCAATTTGGCTTCATTACCAAGGTGATGATTGGCTGTCATCGCTTATGTGGTAAAAATGCGGCCATGTTTTACATTATAATGTGGTTCTAGTTAGAAGTAGCTAACTGTTTTTATCAGTTCACTATATGAATATCTATACAAAAAAAGAACACCAAGATTGGCAAATTCACTGAACTATATTTCACCGTTACGTTGTAAAGTTTGATAGCACACAAGGTATTTCTCCAGTATCCGGAAGTTGCATGATCTCATGGTCGAAGGAACATGTATTTGACATTCAAGAAAGCAGTAGTAATAAACTGAACGAATCATATGCTAAGCTAACGCATGGGTCTTGTCCATCACAACATTCTCCTAATGATGTGATCTCATTATCAAATGACAACACATGTCTATGGTTAGGAAATCTTAACCATCTTTGATCAACGAGTTAGTCTAGTAGAGGCTCACTAGGGACACGGTATTTGTTTATGTATTCACACATTTATTTAGGTTTCCTATCAATACAATTCTAGCATGAATAATAAATATTTATCATGAATAAGGAAATATAAAATAACAACTTTATTATTGCCTCTAGGGCATATTCACACATGTGTACTATTTTAAATCCATGAATATATTTTTAAATTGGCAAATAATTTACAAAGTCCATGAATATTTTTTAAATTCATAAATATTTTTCATGTTGAAGAACAATTTTCAAATTAATCAACATTTTTTGAATTCAGAAAAAGAATTACTAACATTTATAAACTCACGAATATTTTTCAAATGTCGGAATATTTTTTCGGCTGTTTTTAAATTTCTGTGAACATTTCTTAAAACTCAAGAACATTTTTCAGAAACAGTGAACATTTTTTCAATTCAATTTGTTTTAAATGATGAACATTTTCCCTTTGAATTTGTGTACATTTTTTATTTTTAGTATTTTTATTTTTCTATACCTAATTTGTTTTTCCTACCTATTCTAAAAAGAAATTGTGGTTTAACCCGGTTTATAGACCCGACCTATTTGTCTCCATGCACAAAACTTAATGTGCATTTTGTTGAAAGGGAAAGGAGAGACAATCGAGAGAGCCTTGGCACAGATGTAAAAGTGAATGGTTGTCCTTTCGGGAGAGACGTCTTTATATGGAAGTAGGTATTTATCGAAGAGGCATCCGTTCGGGAGAGATGTCTGGAACCGTCACCATGGGCTTCGGTATCTGGCCCAGGGCTAGACGCCAAGGTCTCTAGCGTTGTTTAGCCCCCGACTTCCGCAAAACTCCTTTTGCATCGACCAAAAGCCCATGGGCTTTACCCCTTGGCCTAACTGTCGGTGTCAAAATCGGCGAATCTCGGGTAGGGGGTCCCGAACTGTGTGTCTAAGGCTGATGGTAACAGGAGGCGGGGGACACAATGTTTACCTAGGTTCGGGCCCTCTCGATGGAGGTAATACCCTACTTCCTGCTTAATTGATCTTGATGATATGAGTATTACAAGAGTTGATCTACCACGAGATCGTAGGGGCTAAACCCTAGAAGCTAGCCTATGATTATGATTATCCTCCTACGGACTAAACCCTCCGGTTTATATAGACACCGGAGGGGGCTAGGGTTACACAAAGTTGGTTACAGAGAAGGAGATCTACATATCCGAATCGTCAAGCTTGCCTTCCACGCAAAGGAGAGTCCCACCCGGACATGGGACGAAGTCTTCAATCTTGTATCTTCATAGTCCAATAGTCCGGCCAAAGTATATAGTCCGGCTGTCCCAGGACCCCTTAATCCAGGACTCCCTCAGTAGCCCCTGAACCAGGCTTCAATGACGATGAGTCCAGCATGCAGATTGTCTTCGACATAACAAGACGGGTTCCTTCTCCGAATACTCCATAGAAGATTTTGAACACAAGGATCGTGTCCGGCTCTGCAAAACAAATTCCACATACCACCATAGAGAGTACAATATTCCACAAATCTAATCCGCTGACAACTTTTCCTAACGTGACACCATGCCACGATCCGGTCTTTATTCGAACTGTTCTCACTAACCAGCTATTGCGCATGTCGCGAGGCGGTTTTATGGGCATGTCTTATCGAAGCAGAGATCGTGTCCCCTTATCTCGGGATTCTCATCAATACGGGTATGGGTAATCCAACCGCGTCTTTAGCGCGATGCTTGGGGAATAAGCGAGTTTACCGGGCAAGTGGGGAGGCGCTGGATCCCTGCCGCCTTTATAAGGAGATAAGGACTCCCCTTTTTCACCCACGCCTTCTTCTTCTGCTTATCCATTCCCCTCCGCTCGAGCCCCAACGCCCAAGCGTTTGTCCTCTCCGGCCACAAAGGCCTTCTGAAAATGTCTGGATCTGGAGCAGGAGGCAAATGGATGGCCTCTACCGTCCGGGAGAAGGATATCAAAAAGCTTCGGGAGGACGGGTACCTGGCCCAGAAAATCAGCCACCGTCTCCCGACGGTAGGATAGATCGTTCCTACTCTGGAACCCCACGAGAGGGTTGTTTTCCTCCCTCATTTTGTCCACGGGCTGGGGTTTCCCCTCCACCCATTCGTTCGCGGCATCATGTATTACTATGGGATCGATTTTCATGATCTATCCCCCAATTCCTTCCTCAACATCTTGACGTTCATCGTCGTGTGCGAGGCCTTTCTCCGCATCTCTCCACACTTCGGCTTATGGCTGAAGATCTTTAATGTGAAGCCCAAGGTAGTGGGCGGTGAGCACGCCGATTGCGGAGACGTTGATACGTCTCCAACGTATCTATATTTTTTAATTATTCCATGCTATTATATTATCAACCTTGGATGTTTTATATGCATTTATATGCTATTTTATATGATTTTGGGGACTAAGCTATTAACCTAGAGCCCAGTGCCAGTTTTTGTTTTTCCCTTGTTTCTGTGTTTCGCAGAAAAGGAATATCAAACGGAGTCCAAACGGAATGAAACCTTTGGCAAAGTTATTTTTGGAAAGAAAGCAATACAGGAGACTTGGAGTGCACGTCAGGGGATCAACGAGGAAGCCACGAGGCAGGGGGTGCGCCCACCCCCTGGGCGCGCCCTCCACCCTCGTGGGCCCCTCGTGGCTCCCCTGATGTATTTCTTCCGCCTATATATATCCATATACCCTAAAACTATCGGGGAGTACTGTAGATCGGGAGTTCCGCTGCCAGAAGCCTCCGTAGGCACCGAAAACCAATCTAGACCCGTTCTGGCACCCTACCGGAGGGGGAATCCCTCTCCAGTGGCTATCTTCATCATCCCGGCGATTTGCATGACGAGGAGGGAGTAGTTCTCCCTCGGGGCTGAGGGTATGTACCAGTAGCTATGTGTTTGATCTGTCTCTCTCTCGTGTTCTTGAGGTGATACGATCTTGATGTATCGTGAGCTTTGATATTATAGTTGGATCTTATGATGTTTCTCCCCCTCTACTCTTTTGTAATGGATTGAATTTTCCCTTTGAAGTTATCTTATCGGATTGAGTCTTTAAGGATTTGAGAACACTTGATGTATGTCTTGCGTGGGAGACCCATGGTGACAATGGGGTATTCTATTGATCCACTTGATGTATGTTTTGATGATCAACTTGCGGGTTCCTCCTATGAGCCTATGCATAGGGGTTGACACACGTTTTCGTTTTGACTCTCCGGTAAAATCTTTGGGTCACTCTTTGAAGTACTTTGTGTTGGTTTGAATAGATGAATCTGAGATTGTGTGATGCATATCATATAATCGTACCCACGGATACTTGAGGTGACATTGGAGTATCTAGGTGACATTAGGGTTCTGGTTGATTTGTGTCTTAAGGTGTTATTCTAGTACGAACTCTAGGGTTGTTTGTGACACATATAGGAATAGCCCAACGGATTGATTGGAAAGAATAACTTTGAGGTGGTTTCGTACCCTACCATAATCTCTTCGTTTGTTCTCCGCTATTAGTGACTTTGGAGTGACTCTTTGTTGCATGTCGAGGGATAGTTATGTGATCCAATTATGTTATTATTGTTGAGGGAACTTGCACTAGTGAAAGTATGAACCCTAGGCCTTGTTTCAACGCATTGCAATACCGTTTGTGCTCACTTTTATCATTAGTTACCTTGGTGTTTTTATATTGTCAGATTAGAAAAACCTTTATCTACCATCCATATACCACTTGTATCACCATCTCTTCGCCGAACTAGTGCACATATACAATTTACCATTGTATTGGGTGTGTTGGGACACAAGAGACTCTTAATTATTTGGTTGCAGGGTTGCTTGAGAGAGACCTTCTTCATCCTACGCCTCCTATGGATTGATAAACCTTAGGTCATCCACTTGAGGGAAATTTGCTACTGTCCTACTAACCTCTGCACTTGGAGGCCCAACAACGTCTACAAGAAGAAGGTTGTGTAGTAGACATCAAGTTCTTTTCTGGCGCCGTTGCCGGGGAGGTTAGCGCTTGAAGGTATATCTTTAGATCTTGCAATCGAATCTTTTTGTTTATTGTTTTAGCACTAGTTTAGTTTATAAAATAAAACTACAAAAAAATATGGAATTGAGTTTGCCTCATACGCTTCATCTTTTTAATATCTTTCGTGAGTATGATGGAAAGGAAAATTGTGCCAAAGTGTTAGAAGAAGAATGCATTAGAATGTTTGGCACTAAATATTTGAATGATGAGCATGATTGCAATGTTGTTAGTATGAATTCCTTGAATATCCATGATGCTAATGATATGCAAAGCCAAAAGCTTGGGGATGCTACGTTTGATGAAGATGATATTTTTTGTCCCCCAAGTTTTGATGAGCAAATTTATTATTATAGCATGCCTCCTATTTATGATGATTATATTGATGAAAGTGGGTTTGGAAGAGTGTCAACTTTAGGAAGTAATGATCCCACTATTTTGGAGGATGTTGAATCTTATTGTGATAATTAGAAAGGTGGATTTGGAGAGGTCATGACTTTATTTTATGATGAATCCACTATTCCGAAAGAGGTTCCAATTGATTATGAGAACAAAGTTGCTATTTATGATGATTATTGTGATGACTTGTATGGTATAAAGAATAATGATATCCATGAAACTTGTCATCGTGATTTTAGTTTTCAATTGGATTATGCCTCACATGATAATTATTTTGTTGAGTTTGCTCCCACTATTATTCATGAGAAGAATTTTGCTTGTGTGGAGAATAATAAAATTTCTATGCATGTAGATCATGAAAAGAATGCTTTAGGTGCTAGTCATATTGTTGAATTCATTCATGATGCTGCTGAAAATTATTATGAGGAAGGAACATATGCTTGTAGGAATTGCAATAATATCAAGTTTTCTCTCTATGTGCTTAAAGTTTTAAAGTTATGCTTGTTTTACCTTCCTATGCAAGTTGATTCTTGTTCCCATAAGTTGTTAGCTCACAAAATCCCTATGCATAGGAAGTGGGTTAGGCTTAAATGTGATAAGTCATATTCTTCATGATGCTCTCTTTATGTTACAATTCTTATCTTTTATGTGAGCACCATTGAAATCATCATGCCTAGCTAGGGGCGTTAAACGATAGCACTTGTTGGGAGGCAACCCAACTTTATTTTACTTTCTTGCTTTTTGGTTCTGTTTACTAATAAATTAATCATCTATCCTCTGTTATAATTGAGTTTTTATTCTTTTAATTATTGTTTGCTCCAAGTAGAACCGTTGGGAAGACTTGGGGAAAGTCTTTGCAATCATGCTGTAAAAAACAGAAACTTTAGCGCTGACGAGAATTCCTGCCATTTTTTATTGGAGAGTGATATTTAGTTAATTATTTTTGAAGATTATTAATAGATAAATTCCTCACGTCCAGCAATTTATTTTAGAATTTTTGGGGTTCCATAAGTTTGAGTTAGTTACAGATTACTACCGACTGTTCTGTTTTTGACAGATTCTGTTTTTCATGTGTTGTTTGCTTATTTTAATGAATCTATGGCTAGTAAAAGAGTTTATAAACCATAGATAAGTTGGAATACAGTAGGTTTAACACCAATATAAATAAATAATGAGTTCATTATAGTACCTTGAAGTGGTGTTTTGTTTTCTTTCGCTAACGGAGCTTATGAGTTTTCTGTTAAGTTTTGTGTTGTGAAGTTTTCAAGTTTTGGGTAAAGATTCGATGGACTATGGAACATGGAGTGGCAAGATACTAAGCTTGGTGATGCCCAAGGCACCCCAAGGTAATATTCAAGGAAAGCCAAAATCCTAAGCTTGTGGATGCCCCGGAAGGCATCCCCTCTTTCGTCTTCGTTCATCAGTAACTTTACTTGGAGCTATATTTTTATTTACCACATGATATGTGTTTTTCTTGGAGCGTCATTTTATTTTATTTAGTTTTGCTTGCTGCTTGAATAAAATACCAAAATCTGAAATTATTAAATGTTAGAGAGTCTTCACATAATTGCATAATTATTCGACTACTCATTGAGCTTCACTTATATCTTTTGGAGTAATTTGTCATTTGCTCTAGTACTTCACTTATATCCTTTTAAAGAACGGTTATGGTTTTATTTTATAGAAATAGATGAACTCTCATGCGTCACTTATATTATTTTGAGAGTCCTAAACAACATGGTAATTTGCTTTGGTTATGAATTTAGTCATAATATATGGGAATCCAAGAGGGATATAATAAAAACTTTCATATAAAGTGCATTGAATACTAAGAGAAGTTTGATACTTGATAATTGTTTTGAGATATGGAGATGGTGATATTAGAGTCATGCTAGTTGAGTAGTTGTGAATTTGAGAAATACTTGTGTTGAAGTTTGTGATTCCCGTAGCATGCACGTATGGTGAACTGTTATGTGATGAAGTCGGAGCATGATTTATTTATTGATTGTCTTCCTTATGAGTGGCGGTCGGGGACGAGCAATGGTCTTTTCCTACCAATCTATCCCCCTAGGAGCATGCGTGTAGTACTTTGTTTCGATAACTAATAGATTTTTGCAATAAGTATGTGAGTTCTTTATGACTAATGTTGAGTCCATGGATTATACGCACTCTCACCCTTCCACCATTGCTAGCCTCTCTAATACCGTGCACCTTTCGCCAGTATCATAAACCCACCATTACCTTCCTCAAAACAACCACCATACCTACCTATCATGACATTTCCATAGCCATTCCGAGATATATTGCCATGCAACTTTCCACCATTCCGTTATTATGACACATTTCATCATTGTCATATTGCTATGCATGATCATGTAGTTGACATCGTATTTGTGGCAAAGCCACCGTTCATAATTTTTTCATACATGTCACTCATGAGTCATTGGACATCCCGGTACACTGCCGGAGGCATTCATATAGAGTCATATCTTGTCCTAAGTATCGAGTTGTAATTCTAGAGTTGTAAGTAAATAAAAGTGTGATGATCATCATTATTAGAGCATTGTCCCAGTGAGATAAGGATGATAGAGACTATGATTCCCCCACAAGTCGGGATGAGACTCCGGATGAAAAATAAATAAATAAAAGAGGCCAAAGAAGCCCAAATAAAAAAAGTGAAAAGAGGCCATAAAAAGAGAAGGCCCAAATAATAAATAAATAAATAAATGAGAGAAAAAGAGAGAAGGGGCAATGCTATTATCCTTTTACCACGCTTGTGCTTCAAAGTAGCACCATGATCTTCATGATAGAGAGTCTCCCATGTTGTCACTTTCATATACTAGTGGGAATCTTTCATTATAGAAATTGGCTTGTATATTCCAATGATGGGCTTTCTCAAAATGCCCTAGGTCTTCGTGAGCAAGCAAGTTGGATGCACACCCACTAGTTTTTTTTATTGAGCTTTCATACACTTATAGCTCTAGTGCATCTGTTGCATGGCAATCCCTACTCACCCACATTGATATCTATTGATGGGCTTCTCCATAGCCCGTTGATATGCCTAGTTGATGTGAAACTATCTTCTCCTTTTTGTCTTCTCCACAACCACCCTTCTATTCACATATAGTGCTATATCCATGGCTCACGCTCATGTATTGCGTGAAGATTGAAAAGGTTTGAGAACACCAAAAGTATGGAACAATTGCTTGGCTTGTCATCGGCGTTGTGCATGATTTAAATACTTCGTGTGGTGAAGATGGAGCATAGCCAGACTATATGATTTTGTAGGGATAACTTTCTTTGGCCATGTTATTTTGAGAAGACATGATTGCTTTGTTAGTATGCTTGAAGTATTATTATTTTTATGTCAATATTAAACTTTTGTCTTGAATCTTATGGATCTGGATATTCTTGCCACAATAAAGAGAACTACATGGATAAATATGTTAGGTAGCATTCCACATCAAAAATTCTGTTTTTTATCATTTACCTACTCGAGGACGAACAGGAATTAAGCTTGGGGATGTGATACGCCTCCAACATATCTATAATTTTTGATTGCTCCGTGCTATATTATCTACTGCTTTGGACATTATTGGGCTTTATTATCCACTTTTATATTATTTTTGGGACTAACCTATTAACCGGAGGCCCAGCCCAGAATTGTTGTTTTTTGCCTATTTCAGGGTTTCGAAGAAAAGGAATATCAAACGGAGTCCAAACGGAATGAAACCTTCGGGAACGTGATTTTCTCACCGTACGTGATCCAGGGGACTTGGACCCTACGCCAAGAAACAAAAGAGGATGCCACGAGGTAGGGGGCGCGCCTACCCCCCCCCCCAAGCGCGCCCTCCACCCTCGTGGCCCCCCTGTTGCTCCACCGATGTACTCCTTCCTCCTATATATACCTACGTACCCCCAAACGATCAGAAACGGAGCCAAAACCCTAATTCCACCGCCGCAACTTTTTGTATCCAGGAGATCCCATCTTGGGGCCTGTTGCGAAGCTCCGCCGGAGGGGGCATTGATCACGGAGGGCTTCTACATCATCACCATAGCCCCTTCAATGAAGTCTGAGTAGTTTACCTCAGACCTACGGGTCCATAGTTAGTAGCTAGATGGCTTCTTCTCTCTTTTTGGTTCTCAATACAATGTTCTCCCCCTCTCTTGTGGAGATCTATTCGATGTAATCTTCTTTTCGCGGTGTGTTTGTTGAGACCGATGAATTGTGGGTTTATGATCAAGTCTATCTATGAACAATATTTGAATCTTCTCTGAATTCTTTTATGTATGATTGGTTATCTTTGCAAGTCTCTTCGAATTATCAGTTTGGTTTGGCCTACTAGATTGATCTTTCTTGCAATGGTAGAAGTGCTTAGCTTTGGGTTCAATCTTGCGGTGTCCTTTCCCAGTGACAGTAGGGGCAGTGTCGGTGTCAAAACCGGCGGATCTCGGGTAGGGGGTTCCGAACTGTGCGTCTAGGCCGGATGGTAACAGGAGGCAGGGAACATGATGTTTTACCCAGGTTCGGGCCCTCTCGATGGAGGTAAAACCCTACGTCCTGCTTGATTAATATTGATGATATAGGTAGTACAAGAGTAGATCTACCACGAGATCAAGGAGGCTAAACCCTACAAGCTAGCCTATGGTATGATTGTTGTATATGGAGTTGATTCTGATGATGTCCTACGGACTACAACCCTCCGGTTTATATAGACACCGGATAGGGTTAGGGATACATAGAGTCGGTTACAATGGTAGGAGATCTTGAATATCCGCATCGCCAAGCTTGCCTTCCACGCCAAGGAAAGTCCCATCCGGGCACGGGACATAGTCTTCAATCTTGTATCTTCACAGTCCTGGAGTCCGGCTGAAGGTATAGTCCGGCTACCCGGACACCCCCTAATCCAGGACTCCCTCAGTAACCCCTGAACCAGGCTTCAATGACGACGAGTCTGGCGCGCAAATTGTCTTCGGCATTGCAAGGTGGGTTCCTCCTCCAAGTCCTTCATAGAAGATTGTAAACACCAAGAGTAGTGTCCGGCTCTGCAAAATAAGCTTCCACATATTGCCATAGAGAGAATAATATTAACACAAATCAAATCTGCTGACATATTCCAAGTCCTTTACTCGAATCGTTTTCACTTTTCCACCTCAGCGTGTTTTGCGAGGCGGTTTCCTTGGCACGTCTTGTCAAAGCAGAGATCGTGCACCCCCTTTTACGGGATTCTCATCAATACGGACGTGGGTAACCCAACCGCGCCACTTATCATGGCGCTTGGAAGGCAAGCGAGTTTTACTAGGCAGGTGGGGACGCACAACCGCATCCGCCCATATAAGGGTATAAGGATCCACCTTTTTACCTACGCCTTCTTCCTCCTTTGCCTATCCATCTCCTGCGCACCCGAGCTCCAGCGCCCAAGCCCGCACTTCCCACCTCAACCTTCTCCAGCAATGTCCAGAGCAGGAGGCAAGTGGATGGTCTCCTCCGTCACGGAGGGCCATGTCAAAAGGTTAAGGAAGGCCGGATACTTGTCCAAAGACATCGCGCACCGGCTTCCTGAGGAGGGGCGGCTTCTCCCCACCCCAAGGCCCCATGAGAGGGTAGTATTTCTTCCCCACTTCCTCCGCGGACTGGGTTTTCCTCTCCACCCATTTGTCCGCGGGCTCATGTTCTACTATGGCCTAGATTTCCACGATCTGGCCCCGAACTTCATCCTTAATATCTCAGAGTTTATCGTCGTGTGCGAGGCTTTCCTCTGCATTCGCCCCCATTTCGGCCTCTGGCTCAAGAACTTCAATGTCAAGCCAAAGGTGGCGCGCGGCAACCAGGCGGAGTGCGGAGGTGCCATGGCGGGCAAAATTGCCAACGTCCTATGGCTCGAGGGCTCCTTTGTGGAGACCTTGAAGGGGTGGCAGTAAGGGTGGTTTTACATCACCGAGCCACGCGATCCGAAGTGGACCGCAGCCCCTGAATTCTGATCCGTACCCCCTACGCGGCTCACGTCCTGGAAGGAGACGAGCTTGTCGTGGGGCGACAAAGGAGAGTTGACCGGACTGCAAAAATGCATCTAGTCCCTGGTGAACAAGCAGCTCAGGCTTGTCAACGTAATCCAGGTCATGCCCGTCCGCCGGATCCTTCCGTGTCAAGAACGGGACTTCAATTTGTGGGAGTTCAACCCGGCGCAGCACCGAACTCTGAGCAGGCTCTTCGACACGACGTACGAAGATGTCTGGAGGGGGCTAACCAAAGGCGCCGAGACTCCCACATCCGCCTCCGAAGACCGCGGATTCAGCTCGCAGTGTCCTGCTGGCGAGGTAAGATATTTCCATCCTTTACAGGATGTTAAGTTTTTTGATAGTTGACTCTATGCGGGATCTAAACACCCTCACCTTTGACAGGATTGGCGGGAGAAGTCCGGATAGATTAACTGCCCGGCTCCCTTGCCCGAAGACCCAACCCCTGCTCTCCTAGAGAAGCTGCTGGTTCTGGCATCTTATGTGGTGCCGGAGAAGAAGGCCAAGAAGAAGAAGGCGACGGGGACTCAAAAGAGTTCCCGGCATATGGTGGTGTCGGACTCGTCGTCCGACGAGTCCGAGACGCACTCCTCCCGTGAAGACGAGGAGGAGGAAGAAGAAACCTCTCCCCCTCCAGCGGGGGGAGGAGAGAAGAGGAAGGCCGCCCCAGTAGGGAGGCCGAGGGGTCCAAGAAGAGGAAAACCCCTCCGCCAGACTACGTCCCCGACGCCGACGAGGACGAAGAGGAGTGGTCGGACAGGGCCAAGCGTCCAGCGAGATCGTAAGTGTTTGGATACCAGAGTAACTCGTGATATTCCTTTTGTTGCACAGTTTTCCCTAATGTCGGATATAATCATGCAGTCCGCCCAAGGACGGGCTCGACGAGTCGTCGAGCGGCTCCCTGGATTCATCGGACGTGAATTCAGTTCCGCCTACTGCTTCCCCCTGTGCTGCGGATGACGCCGAAGTGGCGTCGCGACAAGCTCCGGGGCGAGAGGAGGTGGTCCAGGAGGAGCCGCGAGGCGACCTCCCAGACTCCAAGAGTGAAGGGGACAAGACCCCCCTGGGCTCCAAGTCCGGCTTTAAGCTGGACACTGCATCGGAATCATCAACGGTTCCGGACTGCGGTAGGCGAACTCCTGCCAAGAGGAGCAAGCCTACTGAGCCGGCGTCCTCCGTCTAGCCGGAGGCGCCGGACAATCTGCTGGAGGAGCTTAAGAGCGCCTTCATCAATGAGGAGCACCGTGCCATCATGAGTACAGTGATCCAGAAGGTTCGATCCGCCAAAAGCGGACTGACTGAAGCTTGTGCTAGCCTTCTAACAGGCTTCGAGGTAAGTAAAAATATGTAAAAATATTACCGTATAGACAGTATCCCCTGATGCTCTGTTTGGCGTTCGGAAAGAAAAGCCGAATAGAGGATCTATTAAATATCGCAGGAGTCTAACTAAAAAGGAGTCAATATACGTATGCAGGCTTCGCTGCTGGCCACCGCCGCACTGACTGCGGAGGTGGGTGCCCTGAAGCAGGGCCTCGAGCGGACCGAGCAAGAGCTCGGCCTTGCCAAACGGCAGCTCAAGGAGAAAGAAGGTAAGAGATACCTTATAGAAAAAATGCCTATAGGGAGGCACAATTGCAAAAAATGACAGGAGTATACTGCTTATTGTAGGGGCCACAACTGAGGTGGCGACCCTCAAGCAGGCGCTGTCCGAGGCCGAGAAGAAAGCAGCCATGGAGCGCGCCGAGCGGGAGAAATTTGAGGCGCAGGTCGGTGAGGTGCGGCAAGAGCTTCAGGTTCTCATAAAAAACATGAGAGTTTGGAGCTTGACTTGAAGACGCGAGCGTCCGAGCTTGCTGCGGTCCTTAAAACTGCCAAATCTGCCAAGGCCGAAGCCCAAAAGGCCCTCCAAGAGTTGGAGGAGATGAAAAAGATAGCGGCGGGTAAGGCATTCTATATGCAAAGCAGACATATAAAAGTAAACTACTTGTTACTTACCCGAATCCGGAGCTCTCCAGGGGCATTCGCAGATCTTCCCCGCAGCGTATCCGATGCCGCCGCATTCTACCGAGCCGAGGAAGGTAGCTCGACGGAGAAGGTGTTCTGGTCTCAGTATGCTGAGGCCGGACACCCTGTGCCCTTAAGCGACCAGCTGAAGCAGCTGGTCGAGCTCCACAAGGCGGCCGAACAGGCCCTGAAGGGCTTCATAGTTCGGCTGCGGCCTAGAGAGGCCCTGCCTGGGAGCTACTTCGGACTGGTGCGGCGGCTGTTGGAGGCTTGTCCAAGGCTCGAGGTCATCAAGCGCTCCATCTGCATCGAAGGTGCCCGTAGGGCCCTTGCCCGTGCAAAGGTGCATTGGGGTAAGCTGGACGGTGAGAAGCTTGTGAAGGACGGGCCACCACCGGGGAAGGAGCATCGCAAGCCCGAGAACTATTACAAGGATGTTCTTGCTGGTGCCCGCCTTGTGGCGGATGAATGTACCAAGGATGTAATTTTTGAATGAACTCGCTCGTGTTATCCTGTGCGCTGAAAACTTGTTCATATGCGCTAAGCAATGCTTGAATTTAAAATATTACTTTCTGTGCGGCCGTTTATCAAAAAATTGAGAGATGGCCAGTCGTCGGCTTCTGCCCCCATACCACTAGTGCTGGGGTGTTCGGGATAAACCTGAGCGCTCTTTTTCCCATGATTGGGTCCGTCGAGGGAGGCGGTCAGCACAAGGAACGAGGCAATCAGACTATAATGCTTGAACACTCTCACTTAGCCATAGAACTCTATAATTTTAAATTTCGGCGAAGCCCCTAGTTCGGAAGACCGAGTTCGGGGCGCTATCCACGCCTTGGCCGGACAAAGCCAGCTCCTCGCTCGAAGCGGCATGAGTCTTAAGGGACTCGAAAAACCTCTTGAACAGCGACCGGTCTCTCACCACATCATGACAGTCAGTTTTAGCTTTTTCCACTGAGGTGCTTAACCCAGCTCAACCGGGGCACAATCGCAGTGGTTCTGCTAGTGCTACCTTAGCCGATATAGCGGAACGTAAGGCACCAAAACATAGGAGCCGGGCAAACCCAACTATTGACCCAAATCATGATTCGGAGCCGATGCATATAGTGCTATAAGTTCGGGGTGCCGCACTTGTGAAAGTGTACGGACTTCTCACACCATTATGAGGGGTACTGAAGCCCCTGGCGTGTTTGCCGTACCATGGTGTACGGGTGCAATCATGTCATTTAATAAACATATATGTAAAAAGAAGATAATGCAAAAAAATAGACAGAAAGCTATGCATTGTTTATAGAGAGGCTATTTGTCAAAGCCGAACGATACAAATAGTGCGGTAAGCAAAAGATATTGGACTATTTAGTATGTCCTGACCAGGGGCAGGCCGCGGAATTGTATTTAAAACAGGTATACCGCTTGTAACGGAGACCACCTGGGAGTTCCATAATGCGGCATGGCTTGTCTGCCTCCCTGGATCTTGCATCGTTTGTGCGGCAGTCGAATTGCCGTACAGGTCATCCGAAGTATGGAGTCCTGAAAGTAAGAGAAAATAAAAAAAAAAGAATCCGGCAGCCCCTAGTACGTTTTAAGCCGTATTTTGGGTGTGCCGTTATTGTGCCCCTTCCCCTATGCCCATGGAATTACAAGGGCGTAGTTATGTACGCGAGGTACTGTTTTCGCTATGTCGCGAGAGCTGGGGTTGGGGCCGCATTGCTACGCTTGTTCAGAGTGTGCCAGGCGGTCCTGCTGTCCGTTACTCCGGGCGCGCTTGGCAGTGTCTGGCTTTTTAACGGCCGGACTGGAGAATTGCCTAAGAAGGCTACTTTGTACTTCCGCTGCGAGAGCCGCCGTGTGCTCCTCCGTACGGAGGGAGCGTTCAGTGTTTCCGTTGACCGTGATTACTCCTCGAGGGCCTGGCATCTTGAGCTTGAGATATGCGTAGTGCGGCACCGCATTGAACTTTGTGAATGCGATTCGTCCGAGCAGGGCGTGATAGCCACTGCGAAACGGGACTATATCGAAGATTAACTCTTCGCTTCGGAAATTGTCCGGGGATCCGAAGACCACGTCAAGTGTTACTGAGCCTGTACAGTTGGCTTCTACACCTGGTATAACGCCTTTAAAGGTCGTTTTTGTGGGCTTAATCCTTGAGGGATCTATGCCCATTTTCCGCATTGTATCCTGATAAAGCAGGTTCAGGCTACTGCCGCCGTCCATGAGGACTCTTGTGAGATGAAATCCGTCGATGATTGGGTCGAGAACCAACACGGCGAAGCCACCATGACGGATGCTAGTGGGACGGTCCCTTCGATCAAAAGTGATAGGGCAGGAGGACCATGGGTTGAACTTTGGGGCGACTGGCTCTATCGCGTATACGTCCCGTAGCGCACGCTTCCGCTCCCGCTTGGGAATGTGGGTTGCGTATATCATGTTCACCGTCCGCACTTGTGGGGGAAAGCCCTTCTTTCCATTGTTGTTCGGCGGCTTGGGCTCCTCCTCATCGTCGCTGTGCAGCCCCTTGTCTTTGTATTCGGTTCTTAACTTGCCTGCCTGCTTGAACACCCAACAATCCCTGTTAGTGTGATTGGCTGGCCTTTCGGGGGTGCCATGTATCTGGCACAGGCGATCAAGTATTCGGTCCAAACTGGACGGGCCCTGAGTATTCTTTTTGAATGCCTTTTTCCGCTGACCAGATTTATACCCTTTGAATCCGGCATTGACTGCCATGTCTTCATTGCTGTCGCTGCTAACGCGGCATTTTTGCTTATTCCGACGTGTCCTGCCACTTTTGTCCTTGGTATCTGAATTACCAGGGTTCTTTGATAAGTTGTTACTGCGAGCTAGCCAGCTGTCTTCTCCCGTGCAAAAGCAGGTCGTGAGTGTCGTGAGGGCTGCCACAGATTTCGGCTTTTCTTGTCCTAGGTCCCGGGCAAGCCACTCATCGCGGATGTTATGCTTGAAGGCTGCTAGGGCCTCTGCGTCCGGACAGTCGACTATCTGGTTTTTCTTTGTTAGGAACCGTGTCCAGAATTGTCTGGCCGATACCTCTGGCTGCTGGATTATGTGGCTTAAGTCATCGGCATCCGGTGGTCGCACGTAAGTGCCCTGGAAGTTGTCGAGGAATGCGGCTTCCGGGTCCTCCCAAGAACCGATTGAGTCTGCTGGCAAGCTGTTAAGCCAATGCCAGGCCAGTCCTTTAAGTTTGAGCGGGAGGTATTTGATGGCGTGTAGATCATCGCCGCGTGCCATGTGGATGTGAAGGAGATAATCCTCGATCCATACTGCCGGGTCTGTTGTGCCATCGTATGATTTGATGTTTACGGGTTTGAAACTCTCTGGGATTTTATGATCCATTACTTCATTCGTGAAGCATAGCGGGTGTGCGGCGCCTCTGTACTGGGCTATATCACGACGCAGCTCGGAAGAGCTATGTCTGTTGTGTCCGGCCCGGCCAGATTTGTTGTATCTGGAGTGAAGGTCATCGTCACATGCCGTAGGGCGCCTGCGCGATCTGTAGATCGATCTTGTTTGCCTTGCCTTATCGTCCAGTGCGTCTCGCAGGTTTGGCGCATTTTCCCATGCCTTAGTTGAGCAGCGTCGGGGCATGGCTTGGGTGGAGGGCCGAGAGGCCTCTCTATCGCGGCCGCGAGGTGGCCGGTCTACCATGTCATGCGCTAGTGATGTAGGTGCTTCCTCCTCTGATCGGGGTAGCGGCCTGCGCTTTGGGTAACTCTTGGAAGGACGTTCGAGTTCATACTCTTCGGCCGCAAGGACTTCAGTCCGTCTGTCAGCTAGCAAATCTTGGGCAGCTCTAAGCTGTTGCTGCTTTTTCTTGAGGCTGCTTGCCGTGGCTAAAAGCCTGCGTTTGAAACGCTCTTGTTCGGCGGGGTCTGATGGTATGACGAATTCATCGCCGTCTTCGAGGCTTGCCTCGTCTTCGGAGGGAGGCATATAGTTATCATCCTCGACCTCTTGTTCTGCCGCTCTCTCATGAGGGTTGGCTTCTCCATCTCCCTATGTTGAATCTTGCTGAGGTGGGTGTTCTTCAGTGCTATCCGGGGTAGTATTATCTCCCATGCCGGAATCACCGTTTTTGCTTTGGCGGGATTTAGAGGGGCGCCGCTGACGCCGGCGCTTTGGCTGTTTCTTGGGGGTGTCATCCCCCACTGTTCCATCGCCATCTCCATCTTTTGGAGTATCCACCATATATATGTCATATGACGAGGTGGCCTTCCAGCGCCCTACAGGTGCTGGTTCCTGTTCGTCTCCTACATCATTGTCCATACCGTCGATGTCTTCGGAGCCGAAGTCAAGATTTCTTCATTGTCCGCATCCCATCCTCGCTGACCATAATCCGGCCAGGGCTCCCCTGATACAGAGAGAGACTTAAGAGAATTCAGGATGACGCCAAAAGGCGAGTGCTGAAAGATGTCTGCGGCGGTGAACTCTATTATCGGCGCCCAATCGGATTCGATTGGCAGGGGCGCGGGGGGTTCGGAGTCCGGGGAGGAGTCCGGATCCTCGGAGTCACGGGTCGTGCACAGTGCGGGGCTAGCGTTCGGCTTGATCGCATTTGAGATCGCAGCCCCCGAGGTGACGTCCAACCGCTCATCCTCGATTGGCGCAATAGGCTCCGAGTTAGCGGACGGAACCGATGAGTGTGCGGCCTCCAAGACACTGTCCGGAGGCAGAGCTATATCATGCCCCTCGAGATAGTGCGGCACGCTTGGCCGTGGCTCGAATCCGTCGAAGATCAAGTCTCCGCGGATGTCAGCCGTGTAGTTTAAGCTTCCAAACCTGACTTGATGGCCAGGGGCGTAGCTTTTGATCTGCTCCAAGTGGCCAAGCAAATTGGCCCGCAGAGCGAAGCCGCCGAAGACGAAGATCTATCCGGGGAGAAAAGTCTCACCCTGAACCGCATCGTTGTTGATGATCAAAGGAGCCATCGGGCCTAAAGGCGACGACACAGAGGAACACTCAATGAAAGCACCAATGTCGGTGTCAAAACCGGCGGATCTCGGGTAGGGGGTCCCGAACTGTGCGTCTAGGCCGGATGGTAACAGGAGGCAGGGAACACGATGTTTTACCCAGGTTCGGTCCCTCTCGATGGAGGTAAAACCCTACGTCCTGCTTGATTAATATTGATGATATAGGTAGTACAAGAGTAGATCTACCACGAGATCAAGGAGGCTAAACCCTAGAAGCTAGCCTATGGTATGATTGTTGTATATGGAGTTGATTCTGATGATGTCCTACGGACTACAACCCTCCGGTTTATATAGACACCAGATAGGGTTAGGGTTACATAGAGTCGGTTACAATGGTAGGACTTGAATATCCGCATCGCCAAGCTTGCCTTCCACGCCAAGGAAAGTCCCATCCGGACACGGGACGTAGTCTTCAATCTTGTATCTTCACAGTTCTGGAGCAAGGCACGTATTGTATTGTTGCCATCGAGGATAACAAGATGGGGTTTTCATCATATTGCATGAGTTTATCCCTCTACATCATGTCATCTTGCTTAAGGTGTTACTCTGTTTTCATTAACTTAATACTCTAGATGCATGCTGGATAGCGGTTACACTACAAGAAATATGTCAACTAGTGACCTTCTGTCAGTGACCCTGGAAGAATTGGTCATGGATCTATGACCATTTCAGACCAATTGGTCAAAAGCTGTTCGGGGGGCTCCAAACCCTAAACTATAACGACCATTTTGGTCAGAAAGGTCGTAATTTCCTTACACGAAATAGTCATAAAGCAGATAGCACTGGTCTGCTGCCTTATTTCTAGCTGATCATGACCAATATAGATGGTCATAACCTTGTAAATTGTGGTGGGTTGCTATGACTAGGCACCACTTCATCAGTTTTGCCTATGTGTCATGTCCATGTGGCAGTTTTTGCCCTAGGTTGTGAAGCAACCTATATTTCTGTCATTCCCAAATTTCCCCAAAAAATCTCATAAATTCTTTGGGTCATATCTTTGTCAAATATGTAAAAAAACCTTCGTTGCCTAGTTAAAAATAATTCAAAAATATTCATTTTCCTATTCTGTTCAGAACAACAGTTTGTGAAGGAAGTACCACTTTGGCATGTCCAAATAGTATCCATTTTATATAGTGCTTTCCTATGCCTAAATAACCATCCTCCACCAAATGTCAGCTCAATCCATTCATCATTTTGAGCCCAGCTTCAACATTCGTATTTATCTCTAGTGTGGTACTTTGCAAAGCAAGTACCACCTAGGCTCCTCCATTTGAGCTGAAAATTTGTAAGACAGTCTTCTTAGTAACTTATCATCCTCAGCCAAAACTCACGCCCATTAGCCACGTACATTTCCCGTACCGCTAATCAAACACTTGGCTGCTAATTCATGTTTGAGCATCGATCGATCTCCTCGTGAGAATCTTATGTTATAATTTTCTTCCTAGCACCTATCTGGGGAGTGCCCAACCCACTAGACATGCCTAGGCTGCCCAGAACACATGGCAACGCCACAGTCACGCGCTCTAGAGTTGGGGGCCTCGGCCACTGCCCAAACCTCGACGTATCGCCACCAAACCATGTATTTATGATTAAATAGGTACTTATGTAACTATAAATGATTTTTGGAAAAAATAAATAGTAAACTATGAGGTAGCTGCAGTACAAATTTGACCCTCTTCCAACTGAATCGGCGATAATTTGTCTTTTTCACCAGAGGTGGATCAAAACTTTTGACACCCAACCATTTTGTAAATTGTGCATTAGATATGGCCTAGTATTTTAGAAAATTGATTTGGTCCAATTTTGCAACAAATATATGGTAGGTCCTTCACAAAAAAAACTCATTTCGGGCACTCGGAAAATGGAAAATGTATTTTCCGTGCAAAGAAAATGAAAACTCCCTTAGGCAACATTGTTTGGAATTTCCAAGATGCACCCTTATGCACAATATGAGATCATTTGAACAAACTATGTCAAGAATGTGGCCATAAGATTGATCATTTGGCTTGAAAGCCATGAATCTTCACGCATGATAGCTCATTTCTGAGAACACTTTTTAAAAATAATTGTCGTACTACAAGTTTATTATTTTTCCTGGAAACATGGTCACATATAATGACACAATGCGAAGGTTTTCCAATTTTTTATTTTTTTTAATTTTTTATGCTCGTTTCAAAATGCAGTCAAAACGGCGGGCTTGACCGTGCCTAGCTAGTGGTTGAATCTTGGAATTTTTTGGTGTTTCTCTGATTAAATAGATACTTATGTACCTAGAAATGATTTTTGGAAAAAATAAAGAGCAAACTACGAGGTAGCTACAGTTCAAATTTGACCCACTTCTAATTGAATCGGCAGGAATTTGCCTTTTTCATGAGAGGTGGATCAAAACTTTTTACACCCAACAATTTGGTCAATTGTGCATTAAATATGTCCTAGTATTTTAGAAAATTGATTTGGTACAATTTTGTAACAAATATATGGTAGGTCCTTCACAAAAAACCTCATTTCGAGCACTCGAAAAATAGAAAATGAATTTTCCATGCAAAGAAAATGAAAACTCCCTTAGGCAACATTTTTTAGAATTCCAAGATGCACCCTTGTGCACAATATGAGATCATTTGAACAAACTATGCCATGAATATGGCCATAAGAGTGATCATTTGGCTTGAAAGCCATGAATCTTCACGCATGACAGCTCATTTCTGAGAACACTTTTTTAAAATAATTACCGTATTACAGGTTTATAATTTTTGCTGGTAACTTGGCCACATATGATGACACAATGCAGAGGTTTTCCAATTTTTTGATTTTTTTGAATTTTTTATGTCCGTTTCAAAATGCGGTCAAAACGGCGGGCTTGACCGTTCCTAGCTAGTGGTTGAATCTTGGAATCTTTTTGGTGTTTCTCTGATTAAATAGATACTTATGTACCAAGAAATTATTTTTGTAAAAATTAAAGAGCAAACTATGAGGCAACTGTAGTACAAATTTGACCCGCTTCCAACTGAATCGGTGAGAATTTGTCTTTTTCACCAGAGGTGGATCAAAACTTTTGACACCCAACCATTTTGTAAATTGCGCATTAGATATGGCCTAGTATTTTAGAAAATTGATTTGGTCCAATTTTGCAACAAATATATGGTAGGTCCTTCACAAAAAAAACTCATTTCGGACACTCGGAAAATGGAAAATGTATTTTCTGTGCAAAGAAAATGAAAAATCCCTTAGGCAACATTGTTTGGAATTCCCAAGATGCACCCTTATGCACAATATGAGATCATTTGAACAAACTATGTCAAGAATGTGGCCATAAGATTGATAATTTGGCTTGAAAGCCATGAATTTTCACGCATGATAGCTCATTTCTGAGAACACTTTTTAAAAATAATTATCATACTACAAGTTTATTATTTTTCCTGGAAACATGGTCACATATAATGACACAATGCGAAGGTTTTCCAATTTTTTAATTTTTTTTAATTTTTTATGCTCGTTTCAAAATGCGGTCAAAACGGCGGGCTTGACCGTGCCTAGCTAGTGGTTGAATCTTGAAATTTTTTGGTGTTTCTCTGATTAAATAGATACTTATGTACCTAGAAATGATATTTGGAAAAAATAAAGAGCAAACTACGAGGTAGCTACAGTTCAAATTTGACCCGCTTCTAACTGAATCGGCAGGAATTTGCCTTTTTCACGAGAGGTGGATCAAAACTTTTTACACCCAACAATTTGGTCAATTGTGCATTAAATATGTCCTAGTATTTTAGAAAATTGATTTGGTACAATATTGTAACAAATATATGGTAGGTCCTTCACAAAAAAAAACTCATTCCGGGCACTTAAAAAATGAAAAATAAATTTCCGTGCAAAGAAAATGAAAACTCCCATAGGCAACATTGTTTGGAATTCCAAGATGCACCCTTGTGCACAATATGCGATCATTTGAACAAACTATGCCATGAATTTGGCCATAAGATTGATCATTTGGCTTGAAAGCCATAAATCTTCACGCATGATAGCTCATATCTGAGAACACTTTTTTAAAATAATTGCCGTATTACAAGTTTATTGTTTTTCTTGGCAACTTGGTAATATATAATGACACAATGCGGAGGTTCTCCATTTTTTATTTTTTTCGAATTTTTATGCCCGTTTCAAAATGTAGTCAAAACGACGAGCATGACCGTTCATAGTTAGTTTGTTGAATCTTGGAGTGATGCTATTTTAGAACAAACATTTGGTAGGTTCTTCACAAAAAAACCATTTATGAACTCGGAAAAATAGAAAAAGATTTTTTATGCAATTAAAATTAAAGCACTATTTGGCAACATTGTTTGCTATCTCAAGATGCACACTTATGCAAATACGAGATCATTTTGACGAACTATGCCATCGTTATGTTTTTAAAAAGAATTAGGGATTTGAGTCCAATTTTTTGAAATTCAAGCATGAGACAGCCGACCAATGAGATGTGAGGAATCACCTTCACGCGGATCATCAAATTGGAGGCAATATGAGCCGTCTATCGCGCACCCATCCAACGGTGGAGCTTCTCCCGAGTAACAAAAACCCTAACCCACCCACTCACCCTCCTCGATCCCCGCCGCCGCCACCCCCACCCACCCTCTCAGCCTCTTCCCCTCCCCACGATTCCCCAGATCCGATTGACCCAGATCAGATCAAGGCACGCCCCGCTGCCACCCCCACCCACCCGCCGTTGATCCACCCCCGCGCTCGGTAGCGCCGCCCTCCTCCTTCTCTTTGCAGTCCATGGCTGGCACCGCAGCCTCGTCTCCACGACTTCTCTATAGCGCCTCTCACGACCGCGCCCGCAGCGCGACGGCGGCGATGTTCCGAGCACTTGATGCCACGCTGCGCCGGGACTCCTTCAACATCCGCCGCTCCTCCGGGCTCTGCACCTCACCGACTCCCCCCATCATCATGACCTCTCATCCACGCTAGAGGCAGCCACGTCCTCGATGGTTGCTGTTGGATTCTACCCCTCCAAGTTGCTCGGACGCCTCCTCAACAAGGCCGCTGCCATCACCAAAAGCCAGAATGAAGGCCAGGAAGCCCTACACCATCACCAAAATCCCAGGAGATCTGGACCGAGCCCGAGCACGACAAGTTCCTCGAGGTGCTGCAGCTGTGAGTTGCCCCCTGCCCCCCAATCCCTGCCCGACTCTTCGGTAACTGACGGTGTCGGTCGGGGGATTAGACTCTGTCGATTCCTAATTGGTTTTGCTTGCTGGCCGAATTGGCTTGGTTAGATTTCTACAAAATCTCTATACGGGGATCCGTTCATGGCTAGCAAAGGTCGAGCACATACTAACATAAGACATAGTACGTGTTTTATTGGATGTCTTTTTTAAAGCATGGGGGAGGTTTTATTTTACTTTCTGTAAGTTATGATTCATGTCTAACGGATGTATCACCCGGATTGTATACTTTTGGGTTTTGGTTGGAGTGCATGTTGTATGTATATCCGCAGCTGGGAAGAGAGAGGGGGAAAAGTGATTTTGACAAGGAGTTCAGCTACATTTATGTTAGTTATAGGAAGCGAGTATGTAACTGACATTACTATGAAGCGATTCATCTCTTTCTTTTTGTCTGTTATTATAGGTTTGATTTTTTGGTATTTTTTACGCCCGTTTCAAAATGCGGTCAAAACGGCGGGCTTGACCGTTCCTAGCTAGTGGTCGAATCTTGGAATTTTTTTGGTGTTTCTCTGATTAAATAGATACTTTTGTACCTAGAAATTATTTTTGTAAAAATTAAAGAGCAAACTATGAGGCAGCAGCAGTTTAAATTTGACCCGCTTCCAGCTGAATCGGTGGGAATTTTTCTTTTTCACGAGAGATGGATGAAAACTTTTTACATCCAACCATTTGGTCAATTGTGCATTAAATATGGCCTAGTATTTTAGGAAAATGATTTGGTACAATTTTGCAACAAATATATGGTAGGCCCTTCACAAAATAAACTCATTTCAGGCACTCAAAAAATAGAAAATGAAATTTCCGTGCAAAAAAAATGAAAACTACCTTAGGCAACATTGTTTGGAATTTCAAGATGCACCCTTGTGCACAATATGAGATCATTTGAAAAAACTATGCCATGATTGTGGCCATAAGCTTGATCATTTGGCTTGAAAGTCATGAATCTTCACGCATGATAGCTCATCTCTGAGAAGACTTTTTTTAAATAATTCTCGTATTACAAGTTTATTATTTTTTCTGGTAACTTGGTCACATATAATGATACAATGCGAAGGTTTTCCATTTTTTTGAATATTTTTGAATTTTCTATGCCCGTTTCAAAACGCGGTCAGAACGGCAGGCTGGATTGTTCCTAGCTAGTGGTTTAATGTTGGAAAACTTTTGATGTTTCTCTGATTAAATAGATACTTGTGTACCTATAAATGATTTTTGAAAAAAAAAAAAGAGCAAACTACGAGGCAACTGCAGTTCAAATTTGACCCGCTTCCAACTGAATCGGCAGAAATTTGTCTTTCTCACGAGAGGTGGATGAAAACTTTTTACACCCAACCATTTAGTCAATTGTGCATTAAATATGACCTAGTATGTTATAAAATTGATTTGGTCCAATTTTACAACAAATATATGGTAGGTCCTTCACAAAAAAACTCATTTCGGGCACTTAAAAAATGAAAAATAAATTTCTGTGCAAAGAAAATGAAAACTCCCTTAGGAAACATTGTTTGGAATTCCAAGATGCACCTTTGTGCACAATATGCGATCATTTGAACAAACTATGCCATGAATGTGGCCATAAGATTGATCATTTGGCTTGAAAGCCATAAATCTTCACGCATGATAGCTCATTTCAGAGAACACTTTTTTAAAATAATTGCCGTATTACAAGTTTATTATTTTTCCTGGCAACTTGGTCATATATAATGACACAATGCGGAGGTTCTCCATTTTTTTTGAATTTTTTATGCCCGTTTCAAAATGTAGTCAAAACGGCGAGCATGACCGTTCGTAGCTAGTTTGTTGAATCTTGGAGTGATGCTATTTTGGAACAAACATTAGGTAGGTTCTTCACAAAAAAAACCATTTATGCACTCGGAAAATAGAAAAAGATTTTTTATGCAATTAAAATTAAAGCACTGTTTGGCCACATTGTTTTCTATTTCAAGATGCACACTTACGCAAATACGAGATCATTTTGACGAACTACGCCACCGTTATGTTTTTAAAAAGAATTAGGGATTTGAGTCCAATTTTTTGAAATTCAAGCGCGAGACAGCCGACCAATGAGACGCGAGGAATCACCTTCACGCAGATCATCAAATTGGACGCAATATGAGCCGTCTATCGCGCACCCATCCAACGGTGGAGCTTCTCCCGAGTAACAAAAACCCTAACCCACCCACCCACCCTACTCGATCCCTGCCGCCGCCACCCCCACCCACCCTCTCGGCCTCTTCCCCTCCCCTCGATCCCCCAGATCTGATCGACCCAGATCCGATCAAGGCATGCCCCGCCGCCACCCCCACC
>NC_041390.1:49000183-49023101 GCF_002162155.2 Triticum dicoccoides | reverse complement strand
CGCCGTTGATCCACCCTCGCGCTCGGTAGCGCCGCCCTCCTCCTTCTCTCTACAGTCCATGGCCGGCACCGCAGCCTTGTCTCCACGGCTGCTCCACAGTGCCTCTCACGACCGCGCCCGCAGCGCGACGGTGATAACCCACAAGTATAGGGGATCACAACAGTTTTCGATAAGTAAGAGTGTCGAACCCAACGAGGAGCTAAAGGTAGAACAAATATTCCCTCAAGTTCTATCGACCACCAATACAACTCTATGCACGCTTGACATTCGCTTTACCTAGAACAAGTATGAAACTAGAAGTACTTTGTAGGTGTTTTTGAAAAGGCTTGCAAGAAAGTAAAGAGCACAAAAATAAAATTAGGGGCTGTTAAGATAAAGAAGCAACTAAATTAAATACATCGAGTGTGGAAGAGTGGTGGTAGGAGTTTCGAAATTGCCCCTAAGTGATTGACTACCTTACTAGACCGATAGCAAGTATTATGTGGGAGAGGCCACTGCTAGCATGTCATCCCTGACTTGGAATTCTATGCACTTCTGATTGGAACTATTAGCAAGCATCCGCAACTACTAATGTTCATTAAGGTAAAACCCAACCGTAGCATTAAGATATATTGGTCCCCCTTCAATCCCGTATCCATCAATTTTTATGCTAGGTTGAAGCTTCTGTCACTCTTGCCCTCCAATACATAGTCCTATCAACATACAACTAACCCTATGGTGTGATCCATGCGCGCGCTCATATGATGGGCACCAAAGGACAGCAACATAACCACAAGAAAATTAAATCAATCATAGCAATTCATCAACCACCGATAGGACAACGAAAATCTACTCAGACATCATAGGATGGCAACACCTCATTGGATAATAATATGAAGCATAAAGCACTATGTTCAAGTAGAGGGTACAATGGGTTGCGGGGGAGTGGACCGCTATATATAGAGGGGGGAAGGTGATGGAGATGTTGGTGAACATGGCGGAGGTGTTGGTGAAGATCGCGGTGATGATGATGATGGCCACGGCGGCGTTCTGGCACCATCGGAGGAGAGGGGGAGAGGGGCCCCCTTCTTCCTCTTCTTCCTTGACCTCCTCCCTAGATGGGAGAAGGGTTTCCCCTTTGGTCCTTGGCCTCCATGGCATGGGAGGGGCGAGAACCCTCTGAGATTGGATCTATCTCTTTGTTTCTCTCTAGTTCTGCGTTCTGTTTTGGCTCTGTTTCACCGTTTCGTATATATATGGAGATCTGTAACTCCGATTGGCCTGAAACCATCGCCGTGATTTTTTCCGAATATTAGCTTTCTTGCGGCAAAAGAAGAGCGTCAATCGCCTTATGGTGGGCTCACGAGGGTAGGGGGCGCGCCCTAGGGGGGGGCGCCCCCTGCCTCGTGACCACCTCAGGCACTGGTTCGCGTTGATTTTCCTTCTGAATTTTCCATATTTTCCAAAAATAAGTTCCGTCCGTTTTTATCCTGTTTGGACTCCGTTTGATATGGATATTCTACGAAACCAAAAACATGCAACAGACTGGAGCTGGCACTGGGCACTGGATCAATATGTTAGTCCCAAAAATAATATAAAAAGTTGCCAAAAAGTATATGAAAGTTGAATAATATCGGCATGGAACAATCAAAAATTATAGATACGACAGAGACGTATCAACATCCCCAAGCTTAATTCCTGCTCGTCCTCGAGTAGGTAAATGATAAAAAAGATAATTTTTGATGTGGAATGCTACCTAGCATAATCTTGATCATATGTCTAATCATGGCATGAATATTAAGACACGAGTGATTCAAACATAAAAAATAATAATACTTCAAGCATACTAATAAAGCAATCATGTCTTTTCAAAATAACATGGCCAAAGAAAGTTATCCCTACATAATCATATAGTCTGGCTATGCTCCATCTTCACCACACAAAATATTCACATCATGCACAACCCCGATGATAAGCCAAGCAATTGTCTCATACTTTTGACGTTCTCAGACCTTTTCAACTTTCACGCAATACATGAGCGTGAGCCATGGACATAGCACTATAGGTGGAATAGAATATGATGATGGGGGTTATGTGGAGAAGACAAAAAGGGAGAAAGTCTCACATCAACTAGGCGTATCAACGGGCTATGGAGATGCCCATTAATAGATATCAATGTGAGTGAGTAGGGATTGCCATGCAACGGATGCACTAGAGCTATAAGTGTATGAAAGCTCTAACTGAAACTAAGTGGGTGTGCATCCAACTTGCTTGCTCATGAAGACCTCGGGCATTTGAGGAAACCCATCATCGGAATATAGAAGCCAAGTTCTATAATGAAATTTCCCACTAGTATATGAAAGTGATAACTCAAGAGACTCTCTATATGAAGAACATGGTGCTACTTTGAAGCACGAGTGTGGAAAAAGGATAGTAGCACTGCCCCTTCTCTCTTTTTCTCTCATTTTTTTATTTTTTTATTTTTTTGGTGGGCTTCTTTGGCCTCCTTTTTTTGGGGCTTCTTTGGCCTCTTTTATTTTTTTTGTAAAGTACGGAGTCTCATCCCGACTTATGGGGGAATCATAGTCTCCATCATCCTTTCCTCACTGGGGCAATGCTCTAGTAATGATGATCATCACACTTTTATTTACTTACAACTCAATATTACAACTCGACACTAGAACAAAGATATGACTCTATATGAATGCCTCCGGCGGTGTACCGGGATGTGCAATGATCTAGCATAGCAATGACATAAAAAATGGACAAGACATGAAAACATCATGCTAGCTATCTTACGATCATGCAAAGCAATATGACAGTGAATGCTCAGGTCATGTATATGATGATGATGGAAGTTGCATGGCAATATATCTCGGAATGGCTATGGAAATGCCATAATAGGTAGGTATGGTGGCTGTTTTGAGGAAGGTATATGGTGGGTTTATGGTACCGGCGAAAGTTGCACGGTACTAGAGAGGCTAGCAATGGTGGAAGGGTGAGAGTGCGTATAATCCATGGACTCAACATTAGTCATAAAGAACTCACATACTTATTGCAAAAATCTATTAGTTATCGAAACAAAGTACTACGCGCATGCTCCTAGGGGGATAGATTGGTAGGAAAAGACCATCGCTCGTCCCCGACCGCCACTCATAAGGAAGACAATCAATAAATAAATCATGCTCCGACTTCGTTACATAACGGTTCACCATACGTGCATGCTACGGGAATCACAAACCTCAACACAAGTATTTCTACAATCCACAACTACCCACTATCATGACTCTAATATCACCATCTTTATATCGCAAAACTATTGCAAGGAATCAAACATATCATATTCAGTGATCTACAAGTTTATGTAGGATTTTATGACTAACCATGTGAATGACCAGTTCATGTCATCTCTCTAAATAGATATAAGTGAAGCAAGAGAGTTCAATTCTTTCTACAAAAGATATGCCCGTTCTCTAGCAAATCTAAGTGAAGCAAAAGAGCATTCTACAAATGGCGGTTGTCTAAGTGAAGAGAAACAGGCAATCCAAACTTCAAATGATATAAGTGAAGCACATGAAGCATTCTGTAAAGCCATACTCAAAGAATCTAAGTGAAGTGCAAAGAGCATTCTATAAATCAACCAAGGACTATCTCATGCCAGAATGGTGCATTAAAATAAAAAAATAGAAAACTAAAGAAAAAGGCGCTCCAAGATTGCACATATCGCGTGAACGAAAACGAATCCGAAAACATACCGATACTTGTTGAAGAAAGAGGGGATGCTTCCCCAGCATCCCCAAGCTTAGACGCTTGAGTCTCCATGAATAATTACTTGGGGTGCCTCGGGAATCCCCAAGCTTGAGCTCTTGCCTCTCTTCCTTCTTCTCACATCGAGACCTTCTCGATCATTGAACACTTCATCCACACAAAACTTCAACAGAAAACTCGGTAAGATCCGTTAGTATAATAAAGCAAATCACCACTATAAGTACTGTTGCAAAACAATTCATATTTTGTTTTTGCATTGTGTCTACTGTAGTATAACTTTTTCATGGCTTAATCCACTGATATAAATGGATAGTTTGATCAAAACAAGCAAACTATGCATCAAAAACAGAATCTTTCTTAAACAGAACAGTCTGTAGAAATCTGAACATTCAACATACTTATGATACTTTAAAAATTCTACAAAAATTAGGAAAAATAAAAACTTTGTATAGGAAGACAGTGCAAAAAGAATCAGAACCATTTGACGTTCCAGCTAAAAATTTAAAATTGCGCACTACAGCCAAAGTTTCTGTCCTGCACTGTACAAACCATCAAGCAAATGTAAACATACTAAAGGCAGACCTTGGCACATTATTTTTATAATACAATGGAATTGTACAAGGGGATAATTATTTTTGTTGAAAAGTTTCTGTAATCAAGATTCACAAAGTTGCCGTGAGCATGAACAAAGTTCAAGGAGCTCTCCCACTTCAACAGTGCTTGTCTTTCTTACTTTCACTTTCCTTTTTGAAAAGTTTTGGGTTCCCCTCTTTATTTTTGTTGTTTTTAAACTATATGAAAGCACTCAACAGAAATAAATGACTCTCTAAAACTTCCAGGTTGTCTCCCTGGCAGCGCTTTCTTTAAAGCCATTAAGCTAGGCATATAGTGCTCAAGTAGTGAATCCACCCGGATCCCAAGGTATATCAAAGCCAATTTTAATTAACAATGATTTGTAATTTAGTAGTGAGCACAAAGCAACATATATCAAGCAATGACGAAGTCTAACTCTCTTCCTATGCATCGGCATGTCATAAAAGAACAATTCATGCACACCTAGTAAAGGCCAATGCATAGTGTAAACAGTTTCTTGCAATTTTATCATGTTGGAAACGTAGAGAAGTGGAGATATAGTTCCTCTCTCATAATAATTGCAAGTAGGAGCATCAAGCACATGCATATTATATTTATAGAAATCATCATGTGCAACGGTAAAAGGCAACCCATCCATATAATCCTTAATAAGTGCAAACTTCTCCGATATAGTATAATTGGGAGAATTCAAAAAGATAATAGGACTATCATGCGTGGGTGCAATAGCAACAATTTCATGTTTAACATAAGGAACTATAGCAAGTTCATCTCCATAAGCATCATTCATATTGGCATCTTGGCCACAAGCATAGCAAGAATCATCAAAAAGGGATATTTCAAGAGAATCAATGGGATCATAACAATCATCCTTTGGTAAGCACGAAGGGGAATTAAACAATGTATGAGTTGAAGATTTACTCTCATTAGAAGGTGGGCACGGGTGATCAATCCGCTCTTCCTCCTTTTGTTCTTCGCTCTCCTCCTCATCTTTTTCATCCAATGAGCTCACAGTGTCATCAACTTCTTCTTCCATAGATTCCTGCAAAATATTAGTATCTTCTTGGACAGCGGAGTATTCCTCAATATATTGTTTAACATAGGTATTAGAAGCATAATTATCCTAGCAATATTTAAGTATAGCAAAATTTTCAGATTTGTGAAAAGTAGCATCATACTTTTCAATCAAAGAAGCAATTTCATAAGCACCCTCAAAAGAAACAAATTCTTCAATTTGTTGAACATCATAGTAACTATAAAAACCTTTAGCATAAGAAGATAAGATTCCATTATCAATAAAATCACATTGGTAGGGAAGGTGTTTCTTAGGGTTTTCAGAACAACAAGTAAAATCATATAATTCACATAAATTCCAAGCATAGCATTGCAAACATTGAATTTGACTCCATAATAATTTCCCTTTTTCAGATATACGGTGTCGCACATAACAAGCATGCTCATCTAAAGATTTGCCCTCAACTAAGCTAGTTGGGGTTTTAGCACGAGCACATAGGGATCGAAGATGATCCAAGTAATAAGCTTCAGCAGTGTGATAGATTTTGATTGGTTCTTCAACCATTGGTTCTATAGGTACAACTAATTTTTTTGGTATTTTGCGTTTCCTACCCATAACTAAAGATAGAAAACAACTAAGAACAGCAAATAAAAATTACTTAGTGATAAAGCAAACAAGCACACACGAGAATATTCACCCCACGCTATTGCTCCCCGGCAACGGTGCCGGAAAAAGGTCTTGATAACCCACAAGTATAGGGGATCACAACAGTTTTCGATAAGTAAGAGTGTCGAACCCAACGAGGAGCTAAAGGTAGAACAAATATTCCCTCAAGTTCTATCAACCACCGATACAACTCTATGCACGCTTGACGTTCGCTTTACCTAGAACAAGTATGAAACTAGAAGTACTTTGTAGGTGTTTTCTGAAAGGCTTGCAAGAAAGTAAAGAGCATGAAAATAAAACCAGGGACTGTTAAGGTAAAGAAGCAACTAAAGTAAATACAGCGAGTGTGGAAGAGTGGTGGTAGGAGTTGCGAAATTGCCCCTAAGCGACTGACTACCTTACTAGACCGATAGCAAGTATTATGTGGGAGAGGCCACTGCTAGCATGTCATCCCTGACTTGGAATTCTATGCACTTATGATTGGAACTATTAGCAAGCATCCGCAACTACTAATGTTCATTAAGGTAAAACCCAACCATAGCATTAAGATATATTGGTCCCCCTTAGATCCCGTATGCATCAATTTCTATGCTAGGTTGAAGCTTCTGTCACTCTTGCCCTCCAATACATAGTCCTATCAACATACAACTAACCCTATGGTGGGATCCACGCGTGCGCTTATATGATGGGCACCAAAGTACATCAACATAACCACAAGCAAATTAAATCAATCATAGCAATTCATCAACCACCGATAGGACAACGAAAATCTACTCAGACATCATAGGATGGCAACACCTCATTGGATAATAATATGAAGCATAAAGCACCATGTTCAAGTAGAGGGTACAGCGGGTTGCGGGAGAGTGGACCGCTCTAGATAGAGGGGGGAAGGTGATGGAGATGTTGGTGAAGATGGCGGAAGTGTTGGTGAAGATCGCGGTGATGATGATGATGGCCACGGCGGCATTCCGGCGCCACCGGAGGAGAGAGGGAGAGGGGCCCCCTTCTTTCTCTTCTTCCTTGACCTCCTCCCTAGATGGGAGAAGGGTTTCCCCTCTGGTCCTTGGCCTCCATGGCATGGGAGGGGCGAGAGCCCCTCCGAGATTGGATATATCTCTCTGTTTCTCTCTGGTTCTGCGTTCTGTTTTGGCTCTGTTTCACTGTTTCGTATATATATGGAGATCCGTAACTCCGATTGGCCTGAAACCTTCACCGTGTTTTTTTTCTGAATATTAGCTTTCTTGCGGCAAAAGAAGAGCGTCAACCGCCTTACGGTGGGCTCACAAAGGTAGGGGGCACGCCCTAGGGGGGGCGACCCCTGCCTCGTGAGCACCTCGGGCACTGGTTCGCGTTGATTTTCCTTCCGAATTTTCCATATTTTCCAAAAATAAGCTCCTTCTATTTTTATCCCGTTTGGACTCCGTTTGATATGGATATTCTGCAAAACCAAAAACATGCAACAGACAAGAACTGGCACTGGGCACTGGATCAATATGTTAGTCCCAAAATATTATAAAAAGTTGCCAAAAAGTATATGAAAGTTGAATAATATTGGCATGGAACAATAAAAAAATTATAGAAACGACGGAGATGTATCAGACGGCGGCAATGTTCCGAGCACTTGACGCCACGCTGCGCCGCGGCTCCTTCAACATCCGCCGCTCCTCCGGGCTCTGCACCTCACCGACTCCCCCCTTCATCATGACCTCCAGTCCACGCTAGAGGCAGCCACGTCCTCGATGGTTGCTGCTGGATTCTACCCCTCCAAGTTGCTCAGACGCCTCCCCAACAAGGCCGCTGCCATCACCAAAAGCTAGGATGAAGGCCAGGAAGCCCTACACCATCACCAAAATCCCAGGAGATTTGGACCTAGCCCGAGCACGACAAGTTCCTCGAGGTGTTGCAGCTGTGAGTCGCCCCCTGCCCCCTAATCCCCACCCGACTCTTCGGTAACTGACGGTGTCGGTCGGGGGATTAGATTCTGTCGATTCCTAATTGGTTTTGCTTGCTGGCCGAATTGGCTTGGTTAGATTTCTACAAAATCGCTATACGGGGATCCGTTCATGGCTAGAAGAGGTCGAGCATATACTAACAAAAGATATAGTACGTGTTTTATTGGATGTATGTTTTAAAGCATGGGGGAGGTTTTATTTTACTTTATGTAATTTATGATTCATGTCTAACTTATGTATCACCCAGATTGTATACTTTTGGGTTTTGGTTGGAGTGCATGTTGTATGTATATCCGCAGCTGGGAAGAGAGAGGGGGAAAAGTGATTTTGACAAGGAGTTTAGCTACATTTATGTTAGTTATAGGTAGCGAGTATGTAACTGACATTACTATGAAGCGATTCATCTCTTTCTTTTTGTTTATTATTATAGGTTTGATCGTGATTGGAAAAAGATAGAAGCAACTCCGACCACTTGTGGTGGTCCAAAGGCCTCTGGGCACCGCAGCACCACGCCGTCCTGACGCCGATCAGTCGCAAACGGCGGCCAACTCTGGTATGTAATATATGCCTTCAACCTATAACAGAATTGGATCTTGTTATCAGTATGTGCGGAATGTTGTGGGTCAAGTCAATACTTAGCATTGGTTGACTGTGAGCAACTCAGAAAATAGACATGCGAACTGCAGCTATCTCAGTAAGTTCTGAAGAAAAGAGAAACATCATCTGTCCATCTATGTGCAGATGTTTTTCTCTGCTCCAGAATTCCTAAGATTTTTCTTGTCTTCCAAACTAGAGCTGGTCCAACATAGAACTATATTGCTTTAGAGTTCAATTCAGAAGGAGATTGATCATACCCAAATTAGACACACCAGGAGTCTGTCTCACCTGTTGCTGCATTGTTTTGATCACAGGGAACCAGGCTCTCAAAACTAAGTCAAACTCCGACAGCGAGTCACTGGTCGAGATAGGGGGCGGCCGATGCAAGCGAAGCGGCGAGTCATCAGATACCAGGTTTATAAGAAGGTATGCAGAGATCAAGTCTGGGTCCAGTTATTATCAGGATACAACATAGAAACCTACACTACCAGTAGTAGTCTGAATCTAAGAACTCACCCTGTTTGTCTGATCTTTGCAGCTGCTAGATTTGAGTGGTATCCTCACTATATTCTTCTGTGGTATTGTGATGTCACATTACACCTAGCATAACGTTACAGAGAGAGTCACAACAAAGTAACCTTAGTTCTTAGTCGGTGCTATTTCAATATAAGCAATCTTCTGTTCAGTCAAAAACTGTTGTAGGTGCTACTACGAGTAGTGCTTGTAATTTTGTTTTGCTGTACCAATCATCAATTAATTCCCTGGTTACTACTATGTAGGGGATGTTACTGTTCAGTCAAAAACCTGCATTGCAAGATATACTGTAGTGCATGTCCTTGTGGTACTATGGGGTTTATTAGCTGTTTGGAGATGTACTCATATTGTGCCATGTATTTTATTAGCTATATGATTACACATGTCAGTTTTATTATCAAAATCTGAACTGTAGTAGTCATAATATTGGGCTGTTGGGAGCCTCACCTTTTTGTGCACAATACATTTAGCAGACATATCCATACTGAGTGCTTATGAAATAGCTATGTGTCCTACACAATAAGTGCTTGTTCATTTGGTTTTCCCTAAACTTTGTTTGTATGCTTGAGAGCAAATTTAGTTGATTCTTTGATGGAGCACTAAGACTGTGCATGGATCATTTTTTAAGATCTAAAACTGCTCGTCGTTCCTGTGATGATGTAGTTTAGTAGATCTCAATTGAATCATGCCATCTGGTGCAATCCTTGGTGAAAAATTGTATGGGTAAATGATCACTAAACTAAGGAGGCTTAACCTGATAATAACTGGTGCATGTATATTTTTGGGTTCTTGTCAATTAGAGAATTTCTGTGATACCATGTCTGTATTATGTGCCAGTGTAGCTATACTGATGCTTTGGTTTTCATCCGTGCAGCAGAGGACAAGGGCGTCATGGCCAACCAAGGCGCATGGTGCTCGCAAGCGTTGAACGGAGGCTGTTTGACATCGGCACGGAGGAGGACGGGCATGGACAGAGGAGGACAGAGCACCTCTCTTCTTCCAGGTTCTTCTCCTTATCTTCACTTAATGTATATGCCTATGCTGCAGCTCACCCATGGTCTTCTTTGTCCTGCAGGTTAGTGAGCAGCTTCAGGAGGAGTTCAAGCATGACCACCAAGAGGCACCACCGCAGCAATAGGTAGCACGTCCATCTCCACCTCCCTCTCTCTCTGCTCCCAATCCTTTTTATTAGATTATGTTGAGTACATTCTAAACCCCCTGATGTGACACAAGTATATGCACATGCTATGGTTTAAGTGTTGCTTGTGTATGGTAAATAGGTTAAGCACCCACCGCTATTTGATACTATTTTGTTTAGGATTCTATTCCTCTATGCGTGTAATCTCCAGACCATGATCAAGCATACACACATGGTTGATTTTCATGGAACGATTACTACTAACTAAAGAAGGAAGCATACTTCTTCACATAAAGGAAGATATGTCTGTTTTAGTAATATAAACAAATGAAACAAGATTGTTTGCATACAATCAGATCATTCTCACTTATTAGTTGAGTTCTAAGTACGTAGAATCTTTAGTTCTCTGGTTATATTATAGTCGGAATTATACTATGTGATTGAGTTCTGTTGGGAGCGTGCATGATTTTATCCATAGCTGGCACTATGGATAGAGCTTTGTGTGTAATCTGGAGTTGTTCCCGTTATTGTTCTATCCATTTATTGGTGTTACATGTGTAGCCAGTAACCAGGACCTGCACTTGTGCCATGCATATTCATATAGTCTCTATTGTCTTGTATGAATGTCTCATTTTAACTAGCTCGGCTAAAAAAGCTTGGTACTAGCTGAAATCTGTTTAGCATTATATAAAGAATTGTCCTTTACTCCTTTACTACTTTTTTGAATGGAATGTTCATATTATATTGGTTCCAGTTTTTTTGATTCTTCTTAGCCGATTCATGTAACAGGGTAACTGTGGAAGGCATGTTGTATTTCTGTCAGCCCAGTCCTGACTATGTCTGTCCGTGAGTCGGACATTTGATCACTGTTGAAGGAGCTCCATGATGAAGAAGAAAACACTTGTAGAGCTTGTAACATTACTTGGAGAGCTTGTAAAGTACTGTAGAGCTTTGCATTTGTAGAGCTTGTAAAGCATTGTATACGTTAGAGCTTGTATTACGTGTCATTTGTAGAGCTTGTATTGAATCTGGCTATTGTTGTTTGAATAATTATGTGTGTTTTCTGCTTGCCTATTTAAATACTGGTTATTTTCTTACTATGAAATCCAAATATGATGTCAAAATGAAATATGAAGAATCTGAGCCTAATAGCTGGGACCCATTTATCAGAACCTGACAAGTGGGACCTGTTTGACTAATGCACCCATTTTATAAAAAATATAAAACTAAAACTGCTGGTACAAAAAGGCCATGGCCTAGAAAATAAAAGGGCCAAATTGTAGGGTTTGGCCCGTGTAGTTCACCAAAATTAGCAGCAAAAAAATATAAATTGGCTGATTTGGTGGGCTAGGCCCATGTAGAAAATTGAATTGGACCGGGCTGATTCTTGTGCCACATCAGATTGCCACGTCGGATGCCTACGTGGCCTGGGGAGGCTGCTAGTGACCAAAACAAAACAATAGGCATATTTTGGTCGTAAACGTCTATGACCTTCTCACAGAGAAGGTCGTTAATTTCAGTTTACGATCGCTGGCTTTTGACCTTCTGTTTTTGGTCACAAAAAGGTCGCAAATGAAAAACAATGACCTTTCAGTGACCAATAGTCAAGGTCACAAGTTGACATATTTCTTGTAGTGTTGATGAGTGGAGAAATAGTAGTAGATGCAGGCAGGAGTCGGTCTACTTGTCTCGGACGTGATGCATATATACATGATCATACCTAGATATTCTCATAACTATGCTCAATTCTGTCAATTGCTCAACAGTAATTTGTTCACCCACCGTAGAATACTTATGCTCTCGAGAGAAGCCACTAGTGAAACCTATGGCCCCCGGGTCTATCTTCATCATATTAATCTCCCAATACTTAGTTATTTCCTTTGCTTTTTTACTTTGCTTTTATTTTACTTTGCATCTTTATCACAAAAATACCAAAAATATTATCTTATCATATCTATCAGATCTGACTCTCGTAAGTGGCCGTGTATGGATTGACAACCCCTTATCGCGTTGGTTGCGAGGATTTATTTGTTTTGTGCAAGTACGCGGGACTGGCGCATAGCCTCCTACTAGATTGATACCTTGGTTCTCAAAAACCGAGGGAAATACTTACGCTACTTTTCTGCATCATCCCTTTCTCTTTGGGGAAAACCAACGCAGTGCTCAAGAGGTAGCAAGAAGGATTTTTGGCGCCGTTGCCGGGGAGGTTCGCGCAAGTCAAGATTTGACTCCCGACAATGAGCCATTTCTGGCGCCGTTGCCGGGGAGGTCTACGCAAAAGTCAATATACCAAGTACCCATCACATACCCTTATCTCCCGTATTACATTATTTGTCATATGCCTCTTGTTTTCCTCTCCCCCACTTCACCCTTGCCATTTTATTTGCCCTGTCTCTCTATCCTCCCTCTCTTTCCCATTTGCCTCTTTTTGCCCACTTTTTGTTTGTTTGTGCGTTAGTTCGTTTGCTTGTCATTATGGCTAGTCCCTTATCTTCTCTGCTGTCTCCCAAAAATGAAATTCTAAATTTTAAGCAAAGGGAGGGAGAAAATCTAAAACACGCTTCGTATAGAATTTGCAATGCTCAAAATAGATCTACAAGGAAGCAATCTACTTCCGTTCTTCTTCGCAATTTTTATGTAGGAGTTACTCCTTGGCACAGATATGTCCTTGATACTATTACTGGAGGGAACTTCTTGGGTAGCCATACGGTTGATTCTTATAATGCTATGATAGATTTGTTTGGATCACCCCCTCTTTTGGTTAATGGAACTGTATTAACTTTGGAGCATGTAATGCAAAGACTTGAAATTATTGAAAATAAGGTTGCTACCGTAAAGTTAATTCAAAATTTGGATAAAAAGATCCACAACTGAAACTCTCAATATGGATATAAAGTAGGAGTCACTTTGAAAAATATTAAAGAGAAGGAACCCATAGTTAATGAGAAAATAAATCACGATCCCACTAGAATCGATAAACTTGAGGATATCATTACCAACTTGGGAACCGCTTTTTCTTCCGTAAAGAATACTCCAAGTCCTCCAACTAAAATTGCCAAGCTTATGTATGTTCCTAAAAATAAGGGTGAATCCTCTAGTAAGGAAACTGCGGATCTCAAATCTATAAGTATTCATCCCAATCTTTTTGCTATCATTAAGGAACCATTTGTTACAAATGAATTTTTCGATCTTGTGCCTAAAAATTTGATAATTAATAAAAGGAAATAAATTCCTAAAGATGGTAGATGCCTCATTGAAGAATTGCCAACCAAAGATGGCAATACATAGATCTATCCTTGCTTGTTATGCCTAGCTATGGGCGTTAAACGACAGCGCTTGTTGGGAGGCAACCCAATTTTATTTTATTCCTTGCTTTTTGCTCCTGTTTAGTAATATATAATTTATATAGCCTCTGTTTTGGTTGTGTTTTTTGTGTTTAATTAGTGTTTGTGCCATGTAGAACCGTTGGGAAGACTTGGGGAAAGTCTTGTTAAACTTGCTGTAAAAACCAGAAACTTTAGCGCTCACGAGAACTGCTGCCATTTTTATTTTGAAAGTGATATTTAGTTAATTATTTTTGCACATGATTAATAGATAAATTCCTCACGTCCAGAAATTTATTTGAGAATTTTTTGGGTTCCAGATCTTGCGCTAGCTACAGATTACTACAGACTGTTCTGTTTTTGACAGATTCTGTTTTTCGTGTGTTGTTTGCTTATTTTGATGAATCTATGGCTAGTAAAATAGTTTATAAACCATAGAGAAGTTGGAATACAGTAGGTTTAACACCAATATAAATAAAGAATGAGTACATTACACTACATTGAAGTGGTCTTTTGTTTTCTTTCGCTAACGGAGCTCACGAGATTTTCTACTTTGAGTTTTGTGTTGTGAAGTTTTCAAGTTTTGGGTAAAGATTTGATGGATTGTGGAACAAGGAGTGGCAAGAGCCTAAGCTTGGGGATGCCCATGGAACCCCCAAGATAATCTAAGGACACCTGATGACCCACAAGTATAGGGGATCTATCGTAGTCCTTTCGATAAGTAAGATTGTCGAACCCAACGAGGAGCAGAAGGAAATGATAAGCGGTTTCCAGCAAGGTATTCTCTGCAAGTACTGAAATAAGTGGTAATAGATAGCTTTTGTGATACAATAATTTGTAACGAGCAACAAGTAACAAAAGTAAATAAAGTGCAGCAAGGTGGCCCGATCCTTTTTGTAGCAAAGGACAAGCCTGGACAAACTCTTATATAGAGAAAGGCGCTCCCGAGGACACATGGGAATATCATCAAGCTAGTTTTCATCACGCTCATATGATTCGCGTTCGGTACTTTGATAATTTTGTATATGGGTGGACCGGTGCTTGGGTACTTGCCTTACTTGGACAAGCATCCCACTTATGATTAACCTCTATTGCAAGCATCCGCAACTACAACAAAAGTATTAAGGTAAACCTAACCATAGCATGAAACATATGGATCCAAATCATCCCCTTACAAAGCAACGCATAAACTAGGGTTTAAGCTTTTGTCACTCTAGCAACCCATCATCTACTTATTACTTCCCAATGCCTTCCTCTAGGCCCAAACAATGGTGAAGTGTCATATAGTCGATGTTCACATAACACCACTAGAGGAGAGACAACATACATCTCATCAAAATATCGAACAAATACCAAATTCACATGACTACTAATACCAAGACTTCTCCCATGTCCTCAGGAACAAAAGTAACTACTCACAGAGCATAAACATGTTCATAATCATAGGGGTATTAATATGCATATAGGATCTGAACATATGATCTTCCACCAATTAAACCAACTAGCATCAACTACAAGGAGTAATTAACACTACTAGCAACCTTCTAGCACCAATCCCGGACTTGGAGACAAGAATTGGATACAAGAGATGAACTAGAGTTTTGAGAGGAGATGGTGCTGATGAAGATGCTGATGGAGATTGCCCTCTCCCAATGAGAGGAGCGTTGGTGATGACGATGGCGATGAATTCCCCCTCCGGGAGGGAAGTTTCCCCGGCAGAACAGCTCCGCCAGAGCCCTAGATTGGTTCCGCCAAGGTTCCGCCTCGTGGCGGTGGAGTTTCGTCCGAGAAGATGGCTTCTTATTTTTTTCCATCGAAAGACTTCATATAGCAGAAGATGGCCACCGGAGGGCCACCAGGGGGGCCACGAGGTAGGGGGGCGTGCTGTAGGGCGCGCCCCCCCACCCTCTTGGGCAAGGTGTGGCCCCCTTGGTGAATCTCTTCCACTAAGTATTTTTTATATATTCTGAAAACGTCTTCCGTGAAGTTTTAGGACTTTTGGAGCTGTGCAGAATAGGTCTCTAATATTTTCTCCTTTTCCAGCCCAGAGTCCCAGCTGCCGGCATTCTCCCTCTTCATATAAACCTTGTAAAATAAGAGAGAATAGGCATAAGTATTGTGACATAATGTGAAATAACAGCCCATAATGCAATAAATATCGATGTAAAAGCATGATGCAAAATGGACGTATCAACTCTCCCAAGCTTAGACCTTGCTTGTCCTCAAGCGAAAAGCCGAAATCGAAAAATATGTCCACATGTTTAGAGATAGAGGTGTCGATAAAAATAAAATACGGACATGAGGGCATCATGATCATTCTTAGAACAACAATTTATATAATTCTTGTCATATGATTTCTTATGCTAGAGTAATAATTCAATCACAATTTCAAGTATGAATCATCAACTTCATTGAGAACTAACAATCTATAATCTCAGTCATTGGAGCAATTGCAATTTATCGTAACATGGGAAAGAGTCAATATATAAGAGCTTTTCAGCAAGTCCACATACTCAACTATCATATAATCTTTCACAATTGCTGACATTCACTCAATACTTATGGGTATGGAGTTTTAATCGCACACAGAGAAAGATAGGGGCTTATAGTTTTGCCTCCCAACATTTTACCTCAAGGGTAATGTCAACAGTAATAGTTCATGAAAACTCACATCCAATTAGCCATATATACCAGGATCTTTCCAACATACTGTGCTTGCCAAAGGAATAAAATGTAAAAAGAAAAGGTGAAGATCACCATGACTCTTATGCAGGGTAGGAGATAAAAGTAAAAGATAGGCCCTTCGTAGAGGGAAGCAGAGGTTGTCATGCGCTTTTATAGTTGGATGCACAAAATCTTAATGCAAAAGAACGTCACTTTATATTGCCACTTGTAATATGGACCTTTATTATGCAGTCTGTCGCTTTTATTTCTTCCATATCACACGATCGTATAAAGCTTATTTCTCCCACACTAATAAGTCATACATATTTAGAGAGCAATTTTTATTGCTTGCACCGATGACAACTTACTTAGAGGATCTTACTCAATCCATAGGTAGGTATAGTTGACTCTCATGGCAAACTGGTTTAAGGGTATTTGGAAGCACAGGTAGTATCTCTACTTGGTGCGATGAATTTGGCTAGCACGAGGGGAAAGGCAAGCTCAACCATGTTGGATGATCCATGATAATATAATTTATCTTAGATGTAAGAAAACACAACCCATTATGTTGTCTTCCTTGTCCAACGTCAACTCTTTTAGCATGTCATATTTTAATGAGTGCTCACAATCATAAAAGATGTCCAAGATAGTATATCTATATGTGAAGACCTCTATTTCTTTATTACTTCCTATTAATTGCAACAATGACCAAAACTATATTTGTCAACCCTCAACAACTTTTATCCATCATACTTTTTCTATGTGAGCTCATTACTCTCCATAAGACTCACATGATCTCTTTGTTTCTTTTTATTTCTTTTTCTTTTCTTTTATTCCCTTAGGATCATGGCAAAATAATCAAGCCCTTGACGGTAAAGATAATCAACACTAATCTTTATTATATAGCTCACGGACTCGATTACATAGAGGAATTATAAAGCAAAACTCACAACTAGATCATACTAAGAACTTTTATTCTACTAGATCAAGATATTACCAAAAGGATCGAACTAAGAAAAATGGTAAAGATAAAAGTGATGGTGATATGATACCGGGGCACTCCCCCAAGCTTGGCAGTTGCCAAGGGGAGTGCCCATACCCAGGTGACTATGTCTCTCTTTTCGTGGGTGGTGATGTGATGTTATTGGCGATGATGCCCCTCAGGATATGATTCTCCTCCTCGAGCTTATTGACTTGCTGCTTGAGGTCCGTTATTTCCTTTCGGAGTTTTCTTGTAACAGCCAAAGCTCCCTGCACCCAAGGGTGCTGCATATCTGCGGGAGAACCAGTGACACTCTTTTTCATATTCTCATAAGAAAGAAATCTAACATTGTAAGGGATAACCGAGTTTGGAATAGTCGAGCTCTGCAGTTCTCCCATTGTGAATCCAGCTCAGAAGCGGGGAGTGACTTCTTGATCCTCTTCCATGGCATCTATCCTTTTCAATTCGGCCTCCATATCTTCCTCCGTTGCTGGCCCAGAGAGGTCAACATTGTTGTTTGTCATTGATCTCGGTGCCAGGTGAGACACCCACCTCTCCCCGACCGACTCTTGCGAAGACATCTTGCTCTAATCTGCAGCAGCAACAGCTCGAAACACAAAACAAATAATTGCGTGATACGGGAGTCAAAACCTCCGGGAGATTATATAATGAATTTTTACCGACCAAAATACGTGTCGTGTACGAAAACGGAGTCCGGAGAGCATACGAGGTGCCCACGACGTAGGGGGCGCGCCCAGGGGGGTAGGGCGCGCACTCCACCCTCGTGGAGCCCTCGTGTCCTTCCCGGACTGCTTCTTATATTTCTATTTTTCTAAATATTCTAAAAAGGAGAAATATTGCCTTAAAACGGTTTTGGAGTCAGTTTACTTACCGTACCACATACCTATTCCTTTTCGGAGTCTGAAACGTTCCGGAAAGTGTCCCTTATTTATTCCTCCGGGGTTATGGTTTCAATAATATTGGTTTTAACATTTATGGGATTACCTGAGATATAATGTTTGATTCTTTGACCGTTCACCACCTTTGGATTTGTGCCTTTGAAGTTGTTGATTTTTATGGCACCGGAACGATAGAGCTCCTCGATAACGTAAGGACCTTCCCATTTAGAGAGAATTTTCCTGCAAAAAATCTTAAACGAGAGTTGTATAGCAATACATAATCACCTACATTAAACTCACGCTTTTGTATTCTTTTGTCATGCCATCTTTTAACTTTTTCTTTAAACAACTTGGCATTTTCATAGGCTTGGATTCTCCATTCATCAAGTGAGCTAATATCAAATAACCTCTTCTCACCGGCAAGTTTGAAATCATAATTGAGTTCTTTAATAGCCCAATATGCTTTGTGTTCTAGTTCGAGAGGTAAGTGACATGCTTTTCCATAAACCATTTTATACGGAGACATACCCATAGGATTTTTATATGTAGTTTTATAGGCCCATAATGCATCATCAAGTTTCATGGACCAATTTTTTCTACATCTATTAACAGTCTTTTGCAAAATTAATTTGAGCTCTCTATTACTCAATTCTACTTGACCACTAGACTGAGGATGATAAAGAGATGCAATTCTATGATTAACATCATATTTAGCTAGCATTTTACGGAAAGCACCATGAATGAAATGTGAACCACCATCAGTCATTAAATATTTAGGGACTCCAAATCTTGGAAAAATAACTTCTTTAAGCATTTTAATACGAGTGTTATAATCAGCACTACTAGTTGGAATAGCTTCCACGCACTTAGTAACGTAATCAACAGCAACTAAAATATGTGTATATCCATTAGAGGAAGGAAAGGGTCCCATATAGTCAAAGCCCCAAACATCAAATGGTTCAATAACGAGCGAATAGTTCATAGGCATTTCTTGACGTCTACTAATACTACTAATTCTTTGACATTCATCATAATATAAGACAAACTTACGGGCATCCTTGAAGAGAGTAGGCCAATAGAAACCAGATTGCAATACCTTATGTGCAGTTCTATCTCCATCATGGTGTCCTCCATAAGCTTTGGAGTGACACTTGCGTAGGATCTGTTCCTGTTCATGCTCAGGTACACAACGTCTAATAATACCATCTACTCCTTCTTTATAAAGATGTGGGTCATCCCAAAAGTAATGCCTCAAATCATAGAAGAACTTTTTCTTTTGCTGGTATGTGAAACTAGGTGGTATAAACTTAGAACAATATAATTAGCATAATCAGCATACCATGGAGCAGTATGAGAAGCATTTATGACATTTAGTTGCTCATCACAAAAGCTATCATCAATAGGTAGTGGGTCATCAATCACATTTTCTAACCTAGACAGGTTGTCTGCAACGGGGTTCTGAACTCCCTTTCCATCAACAATATGCAAATCAAATTCTTGTAGCAAGAGAACCCATCTAATAAGTCTAGGTTTAGCATCTTTCTTTTCCATAAGATATTTAATGGCAGCATGATTAGTGTGAATAGTTACTTTAGAATCAACAATATAAGGTCTGAACTTATCACAAGCAAATACAACTGCTAAGAATTCTTTTTCAGTAGTAGCATAATTTCTTTGAGCATTGTCTAGGGTTTTACTAGCATATTGAATAATGTTTAATTTCTTATCAACTCTTTCTCCTAGAACAGCACGTACAGCATAATCACTAGCATCACACATAATTTCAAAGGGTAAATTCTAATCAGGTGGTTGAACAATAGGTGCAGAGGTTAACGCTTTCTTAAGTATTTCAAATGCTTCTACGCAATCATCATCAAAAACAAATGTTATATCTTTTTGTAATAAATTAGTTAGAGGCCGAGAAATTTTTGAGAAGTCCTTAATGAACCTCCTATAAAATCCGGCATGACCAAGGAAACTTTTTATACCTTTGATGTCCTTGGGACATGGCATCTTTTCAATAGCATCAACCTTGGCTTTATCAACTTCAATACCTCTTTCATAAACTTTTCGCCCCAAGACAATACCTTCATTAACCATAAAGTGTCACTTTTCCCAATTGAAGACAAGATTAGTTTCTTCACATCTCTACAAAACTCGATCAAGGTTTCTCAAGCAATCATCAAAAGAAGATCCATAGACGGAAAAATCGTCCATGAAAACCTCACAAATCTTTTCACAAAAGTCAGAGAATATAGCCATCATGCATGTTTGAAAGGTAGCAGGTGCATTACATAGACCAAAAGGCATACGTCTATAAGCAAAAGTACCAAAAGGGCATGTAAAAGTAGTCTTTGATTGATCTTTGGCTGACACAGGTATTTGAAAGAAACCAGAATAACCATCTAGAAAGCAAAAATGTGTATGTTTAGATAATCTTTCTAGCATTTGATCGATAAACGGTAAGGGGTAATGATCCTTTTTAGTTGCCTTATTTAATTTACGGAAATCAATTACTATCCTATAACTTGTAATAATTCTTTGAGGAATCAATTCATCTTTATCATTAGGAACGACAGTAATACCTCACTTCTTAGGGACACAGTGGACAGGGCTTACCCACTGACTATCAGCAATGGGATAGATTATACCTGCCTCAAGGAGCTTTAGTATTTCACTACACCACAACCCTTAATTAGGGGCAGTTAAATGCCGGGAGAAATATCTGAATAAGGGCATACTGTCTGCCGGGAATCATATAACTGCCGGCAAAATTACTTAAAGGCAAGTAAACTGCCGGTAGAAGTATACAAACGAGGGCAGCCATACTGCCGGGAATAAAGACTACTTTTCACGTCATAGTATCTGCCGGCGCAACTAAAGCCCGAACATTATCTGCCGAGGAGTGAAATAACTGGGCCGAGCGCCCAAAGCCCGAATGTTTCACACAAAGGAATCTCAGCCGCACCCTAGCTAGTCCGCAGCCTGCCCCAAATCACAACCTCATCCAAATTGACCTGCCCTAGCTTCCACCCCGACCACCTCCGCCGCCGAGCACCTTCCGCTGTGCCCGACCACCATTCGCCACCCCCAAGCATCCTGCCGCAGTGCTGGATCCCTCCCCGACTATTGTCGCCAGCCACCCTTCGCCTCTTTGTTCCAGACTATCTGCACAAGGACGGTAAGGGAGTGAGACGCGATGGGCGGAGGAGGACGAAGTCGTTGCCCACACCGCGGATCTACCGCGGGGATGCGGCAAGGAAGGACGCGGTTGCGCGGCCCCCGGATCCGGCGAAGGACGTGCGCAAGAGGGGGCCAACAGGGCGCGGGGCACAACTCCAGATCCGGGCGGCCCGAGCGGAGCGTGAAGCTAGGAAGCGGGCATATGCTTATGGTGGCCACCTTCGTTGCAGCTGGCGGCAACGGCATGATTGTAGTTTGGCGGCTAGGTTTGGGTGCCCCGGTGTCACCCCTGCAAGTGACACGGAAGTGAGCGACCAGGAACCAGAAGATGCCAACAGCCTGGTAACATATGGATTTCTCCTCTCTTCTAGTAGATAATCCAGATTGTTTTGTCTTTCGTGAGCTTTTGTGCTGATGTGTGATCCAAAATTTGGACACTTACATGGTACAAACAATTGGATCCTTATAGCAATTGTTTGACCCATGTGCTAGAAGGATCTGCTGTAGTTTATTTAATTAGTGCTATACCAGTTTACATCTACTTGGGAAGTTTTCATCAGCTGTACTTAAACTACTATTTACAGTCTCACACGAGCTAGTATTATTGTAGCAGACATTACATTCTCTAAGATGGATATGTGGAATTAGCTAGCAATCAGGTCTTGTACTATCTGGATAAATATGGAGTGACATTTGCGAGCGGTGGCATGGCCTACACTAACGTTCACAAGGCTGATGTCTCTTTTAAAAAACCATGCATTCAGTTGTTGTTTTCTTTGACCTGATCTGATAGCAAGTGTTTTTTATGCATCTTTAGTGAATAAGTTTTTGAGTGGCTGCCTGTCTGGAGCTAGCGGAAGAACAGGCTAGCTGCCAACGCAGAAAGACCAAGGCAGAGAATGAAGGTAGAAGCGAGACAGAATACCCGAGGAAAGTCGACCTTAAGACTTACTTGAGCCACGAGAATATTTCCCGTGAGTTCGAGAGGATGTTCAGTTGCTTCATCACTGGTGACTGTTGTTGTTTTCATTTAATCGATTTCCAACTATATATATGCAGGGCTGGCCCTGGGTAAAAGAGTAGCTGATACAATCCTTGAATCGAATCAGCACGATGAACATGAGAGGCATATAGCTCTAGGTTCCATCGATCTAGCCAGGGGCTCACACCACAACCGCCGTTTGTTCTCCCCTTGTCCGTCTTCTTGTTCTCAGTCCTGCTCCTCTTCCAAAGCACCTAGCATTATTGATTATGCTTGGTTCCTTTGATCACCCTTAATTTTTTCATTATCACTTCCTAATAGATTTCTCATTTTTTTTCCTGCAGCACACTGCCTATAAGTAGTCCAGCCCATTCAGTGAGTAGCGGCAGGGGCAGGCTGGCAGAACATCATCAACCCCATTTGCTTTGCAACCAGGATGGACGCCGCCTCAAAAAGATCTAGTATTTTTTCAGTCCATTTTCTATTTGATCTTTTTATAGTTTGTTTAATTTTGGCTCCCTGATTGGTCTTCTCTCTGTGTACAGTTTGCTCAAATAGGGAATCGAGGACAGCAAGGACCATTGAAGTCCGAGATGTTTGGAATTGGACAATTCAATCTCTACTTTTCTCCTCCAATGATTC
>NC_041390.1:48992291-48999822 GCF_002162155.2 Triticum dicoccoides | reverse complement strand
ATATATTTGAATGAAATTATGCACTATGTAGAAGTTGTTGTCTTGATGGGCCCCATTTTTTAAGTATGCTCCGGGCCTCGAAAAAGTCAGGACAGGCCCTGTATATATGCAGTGTTATTTTCCTTTGTTGTTTGTACATGTAAGTTACCAAATATAGGTTAATATCTAGCCTATAGTAAATGTGAAGTTAGAAATGATTTTTTCCTTATGCATTTTCTGGTTTGTAAAGCAGCTTTTGGTAACCTGGTTCGGTTAGTCTGTTGATGTTCAACTTTTATATATTATCTTCCATTGTATCAATTGAATAGCATGCCGCCTCTGTAATAGTATAAATAATATTCCTAGCCTTACTTATAGAACTTTCTGTAACTATAGGTATTTTCTGCTTTCCTCTAAAATTGATTTATATTTCAAGGAAGCAGATGGATAAGTAAAATCATAGTATTACAGGCAGAACAAGTTCTTGCAAAACATCAACATGGAAGAGGTTTGCTCATGGTTCTAGGACCGATGCTCTTAGGGACCATGAGTATGTCCTAACCTATGAAGACAAGGATGCTGACTGGATGCATGTTGGCGATCTTCCTTCGGAGTGAGTTCCTAATTTTCTTGTGTTGGGATATCCATGCAACTAAACTTATGATGTTTTATTGTGGCATTCTTCTCTAACATGCAGTACTTTTGCACACTCTGATAATATCCCTTTTGATGTTCTATTTTAATGTAACTTTGGTTAGAAAACTTGGGAGATCTTGATAGGAGTGATAAACTTGATAGAACTTGTAATATGGTAGCATGGACTTCTACCACGAGTAGTTTACTCTTGCAACTTAGGAGATCTTGATAGGAGTGATGCCCTTCCTTTCCTTTAAAAATGGAAGATATATTGTCTCCGGCCTATACATGGTACAAAACTAATCATCAAATGGCATGAGAAATTTTGATTATCTGTATGTTCCTGCATGATGCTATCTTTGATAAGTACTCCCTCTGTCCGAAAAAGCTTGTGCCTCAAATTTTTGTATTGCACCAACTAGATACATCCATTTGAGGGACAAGCTTTTTCGGATGAGGGAGTATAAACATGCTATGCTTGGCATGCAGTTTTCTCATGTGTACTACTTGTTTGACCTTGTATTTTACTGCTTACTATGTACTATACATCCGGAATTGTATTTGGAAGTGTCAAAATTTATCATTTATAATCATTGATAGTAATATTCCTAGATACACACACACTGAAAGTCTGAAATATTCTAGAAAAAGTACATGTCAGCTGTCATATCTTCATTAGATGTTTTTAAATCTATTCCTGGTTTGATGTTAATATTTTGTTAGTTTGTAGATGTTGCTAGTTTGTACTTTCAAAATTTTAAACTTGATTTTGTTTTCTCTGCAGTTCAACAAGTTGTGTCTCAAGCTTGTAAGTTCTGTCACAAGGATGAGATTGCTAGAGTGCTACAAAACTTTTACGTGATAGCAGTTGTACCAGTCAACTAGGATGTCTACATGATGTTTCTTGTATTCATAGCAACAACACAATCTTGTGGCGCGAGGTTGAGCTCTGATCTTCAAAAGCATTGCAAGCTTGGTGATTCTTCTGCGGGAAACATGCGGTCCTGTTTAAATTATGCAGTTTCACATGATGGTCATGAGTTTGTTATTCACAAGACATCTAATGAAGTCATCCAACAAAAAGGTTCCGAACAAGCAATTTGTCTTCCTGGACATGGCTGTAGATGTGTGTCAAGCTCAAACCATTAGTTTAGCTTAGTTTGAACAAAAGAAATCTTATTTTCTTATGTAAATTCTATTTATTGATGTAGTTGGATGCTACTGAATGCATGTATGAATGTTGAAGTGCTGAATTTTTAGTCATTATGTGTTTGAGATTTGCTACTGAATATTGAGTCAATTACTATGTGAAAATAAATAAAAATAAATATACATGCTACCAGGATCAGGAAAACTGTGGCTAGTGAAAGTCAAGGGCAGACTATCTGCCAGGGATTATCATAACTGTTGGCAATTAGATTACCGGCATACACATCAATCTGTCGGGAGAATGAGGCCTCCTGGCAGCAGAACTGTCGGGAGATTTGTATCTGCCGGGGAATAGTTTTGCCGGCAGCCATTCTTGTGGCAGTTCTATCTGCCGGGAGAAACTCTATCCCGGCAGTTTATCTGCCCTCTCAAGGGCCTTCTACCGGCAGATTACATGCCATTGCATTGGTGTTGTGGTGTAGTGTTTCCTTTCTTACCACTTCTTTCATTTTAGGATTCAGCCGACGTTGATGATCATGAACTGGTTTAGCATCTTCTTTCAAATTAATTTTATGTTGACATAGAGTGGGACTAATGCCCTTAAGATCATCAAGAGTATACCCAATAGCAGCACGATGCTTCTTCAGAGTTTTCAATAATCTCTCTTCCTCATGCTATGAAAGGTTAGCACTAATAATAATAGGATATATATTTTTCTCATCAAGATAAGCATATTTAAGAGTATCAGGTAACGGTTTAAGCTCAAACATAGGATCACCCTTGGGTGGAGGAGGATCCCCTAAGACTTCAATAGGTAAATTGTTTTTTGGAATAGGTTCCTGTTTAAAGAATACTTCATCGATTTCCCTTCTTTCATTCATAAACATATCATTTTCATGGTCTAGCAAATAATGTTCTAAAGGATCACTAGGAGGTACGGCAATAGAAGCAAGACCAATAATTTCATCCTTACTAGGTAATTCTTCTTCACGGTGTTGTCTGCTAAATTTAGAGAAATTAAATTCATGAGTCATATCATCTAAACCGATAGTAACAACATCCCTTTTGCAATCTATGGTAGCATTAACAATGTTTAAGAAGGGTCTACCAAATATAATGGGACAAAAGCTATCTTGTGGGGAACCAAGAACAAGAAAATCAGTAGGATATTTAGTTTTGTTCCATCTCCTAAAAAGGGATTAGCTAGCAGTTTTTCTATCATACTCGAAGGAATTTCAAAGCAGACATTTTCATTTTCAGTAGGTTCAGTAGGTTGAGGAGCAACTCTTTGCTCTACTGGTCAGGGTGAAGATACCCCGAACAAGCCCCTCAGAGGATTACTTTCCATAGTAACAAGTGACAGTAAATTTCAGCACACTATATAAAATTTTCCTTACCAAATTCCACCTACCAAAGGCGCTTCACTCCCCGGCAACGGCGCCAGAAAAGAGTCTTGATGACCCAAAAGTATAGGGGATCTATCATAGTCCTTTCGATAAGTAAGAGTGTCGAACCCAATGAGGAGCAGGAGGAAATGACAAACGGTTTCCAGCAAGGTATTCTCTGCAAGTACTGAAATAAGTGGTAACAGATAGTTTTTGTGATAGGATAATTTGTAACGAGAAACAAGTAACAAAAGTAAATAAAGTGCAGCAAGGTGGCCCAATCCTTTTTGTAGCAAAGGACAAGCCTGGACAAACTCTTATATAGAGAAAAGCGCTCCCGAGGACACATGGGAATATCATCAAGCTAGTTTTCATCACGCTCATATGATTCGCGTTCGGTACTTTGATAATTTGGTATGTGGGTGGACCGGTGCTTGGGTACTTCCCTTACTTGGATAAGCATCCCACTTATGATTAACCTCTATTGCAAGCATACGCAACTACAACAAAAGTATTAAGGTAAACCTAACCATAGCATGAAACATATGGATCCAAATCAGCCCCTTACAAAGCAACGCATAAACTAGGGTTTAAGCTTCTGTCACTCTAGCAACCCATCATCTACTTATTACTGCCCAATGCCTTCCTCCAGGCCCAAACAATGGTGAAGTGTCATGTAGTCGACGTTCACATAACACCACTAGAGGAGAGACAACATACATCTCATCAAAATATCGAACGAATACCAAATTCACATGACTACTAATAGCAAGACTTCTTCCATGTCCTCAGGAACAAAAGTAACTACTCACAAAGCATAAACATGTTCATAATCAGAGGGGTATTAATATGCATATAGGATCTGAACATATGATCTTCCACCAATTAAACCAACTAGCATCAACTACAAGGAGTAATTAACACTACTAGCAACCTTCTAGCACCAATCCCAGACTTGGAGACAAGAATTGGATACAAGAGATGAACTAGGATTTTGAGAGGAGATGGTGCTGACGAAGATGTTGATGGAGATTGCCCTCTCCCGATGAGAGGAGCGTTGGTGATGATGATGGCGATGATTTCCCCCTCCAGGAGGGAAGTTTCCACGGCAGAACAGCTCCGCCAGAGCCCTAGATTGGTTCCGCCAAGGTTCCGCCTCGTGGCGGCGGAGTTTCGTCCGAGAAGATGGCTTCTTATTTTTTCCCATCGAAAGACTTCATATAGCAGAAGATGGCCACCGGAGGGCCACCAGGGGGCCCACGAGGTAGGGGGTCGCGCCCAGGGGGTAGGGTGCGCACCCACCCTCGTGGGAAGGGTGTGGCCCCCTGGTGAATCTCTTCCGCTGAGTATTTTTTATATATTCTAAAAACGTCTTCTGTGAAGTTTCAGGACTTTTGGAGCTGTGTAGAATAGATCTCTAATATTTGCTCCTTTTCCAGCCCAGAATCCCAGCTGCCAGCATTTTCCCTCTTCATGTAAACCTTGTAAAATAAGAGAGAATAGGCATAATTATTGTGACATAATGTGCAATAACAGCCCATAATGCAATAAATATCGATGTAAAAGCATGATGCAAAATGGACGTGTCAACACCTAAAAGCCAAATCTTGGGGATGCCCCGGAAGGCATCCCCTCTTTCGTCTACTTCTATCGGTAACTTTACTTGGAGCTATATTTTTATGCACCACATGATATGTGTTTTGCTTGGAGCATCTTGTATGATTTGAGTCTTTACTTTTTAGTTTACCACAATCATCCTTGCTGTACACACCTTTTGAGAGAGCCATACATGATTTGGAATTTGTTAGAATACTCTATGTGCTTCACTTATATCTTTTGAGTTATATAATTTTGCTCTAGTACTTCACTTATATCTTTTAGAGCACGGTGGTGGATTTGTTTTATAGAAACTATTGATCTCTCATGCTTCACTTAGATTATTTTGAGAGTCTTAAATAGCATGGTAATTTGCTTAAAATCCTAATATGCTAGGTATTCAAGATTAGTAAAATTTTCTTATGAGTGTTTTGAATACTAAGAGAAGTTTGATGCTTGATGATTGTTTTGAGATATGGAGGTAATAATATTAAAGTCGTGCTACTTGAGTAGTTGTGAAACTGAGAAATGCTTGTGTTGAAGTTTGCAAGTCCCGTAGCATGCACGTATGGTAAACTTATGTAACAAATTTGAAACATGCGGTGTTCTTTGATTGTCCTCCTTATGAGTGGCAGTCGGGGACGAGCGATGGTCTTTTCCTACCAATCTATCCCCCTAGGAGCATATGCGCGTAGTGCCGAGGTTTTTGATGACTTGTAGATTTTTGCAATAAGTATGTGAGTTCTTTATGACTAATATTGAGTCGATGGATTATACGCACTCTCACCCTTCCATCCTTGCTAGCCTTTTCAGTACCGTGCATTGCCCTTTCTCACATTGAGAGTTGGCGCAAACTTTGCCGGTTCATCCAAACCCCGTGATATGATACACTCTTTCAAACATAAACCTCCTTATATCTTCCTCAAAATAGCCATCATACCTACCTATTATGGCATTTCCATAGCCATTCCGAGATATATTGCCATGCAACTTTCCACCATTCCGTTTATCATGACACATTCATCATTGTCATATTGCTTAGCATGATCATGCAGTTGACATAGTATTTGTGGCAAAACCACCGTTCATAATTCTTTCATACATGTCACTCTTGGTCCATTGCATATCCCGGTACACCGCCGGAGGCATTCATATAGAGTCATATTTTGTTCTAGTATCGAGTTGTAAAATAAATAGAAGTGTGATGATCATCATTTTCTAGAACATTGTCCCAAGTGAGGAATTATAAAAATAGAGAAAAGGCCAAATAAAAATAAAAAAATGAATGAGAGAAAAAGAGAGAAGGGACAATGTTACTATCCTTTGCCACACTTGTGCTTCAAAGTAGCCTCATAATCTTCATGATAGAGAGTCTCTTGTTTTGTCACTTTCATATACTAGTGGGAATTTTCATTATAAAACTTGGCTTGTATATTCCAACAATGGGCCTCCTCAAGTGCCCTAGGTCTTTATCAGCAAGCAAGTTGGATGCACACACACTTAGTTTCTTTTGTTGAGCTTTCATACATTTATAGCTCTAGTGCATCCGTTGCATTGCAATCCCTACTCCTTGCATTACATCAATCGGTGGGCATCTCCATAGCCCATTGATTAGCCTCGTTGATGTGAGACTTTCTCCTTTTTGTCTTCTACATATAACCCCCCTCATTATATTCTATTCCACCCATAGTGCTATGTCCATAGCTCGCGCTAATATATTGCGTGAAAGTTTATAGGTTTGAGATTACTAAAGTATGAAACAACTAGCGGGTCGATCCGCGCAATTGCACGGCTAGAATTGATATATTTTGTATTTTTTAATAAATGATATGTTTATGCTTGCTAAGCCACATGGACTTGCATTTTCTTTTTTTTACATCGTACAGAAGATGTCCTTATGCATTTTTCCTCTTCATATCATTGTTTGTGTTTTGGTTATCTGCACATACTTCCTTCATTTTTAAATAAGTGTCGTAATTTTAGTTCAAATTTAAACTAAAACCACAACACTTATTTCTGAACGGAGTGAGTATTATTTTAGTTTGGCCAACATTTTTTGTGTGAATGCCCAACAAATTCTTTCTTTGTTTGTTTTTACTACATGTTCCCAATCCATCATGGAATACTGATCCGTAGCTTATGTGCTTTTGAGAAGGTTCTATTCTATAACTAATCTGCCACAGGATATTCTGTAGCTAATGTACCCTTTTGTAAAAATGGAATGAAAAATCTAATACTATATAGGAGTGAATAAATGGAATAGAAAAAAAATTTATATTCGTTTTCACTTCATATAAGTTACAACCCATCCGAAAGCGAAATAAATGCCAGAAAGTGCTTACACGTTTTCCGTGTGTTCCGTGCGGCCGCTCGCAGTGCGTCCGATGCAATCGTGATGCAATCGCGAGAGAGTAGCAGTGACAGATGGATCGGAGGAAGTGGTGTGAAGTGACACAGTTTTAATCTCTTTTATTTGAGAAATAACACAGTTTTAATCTAGTACAGTAGTAGTAGTATTTTGCATCTGTACGTTTGTACTACCATTCATCCCTTTTGTCCATTCTTTTGTCTTGACGTGAACCAATCTCCCATTTTCGTTCTCCTCTCGTTCATTTATCTTTTCCTCCCCTGATCTAGGGATTCAGCCACAATTCGTTGCTAGATCCAGCAAGTGAGAAGGACGTGGTGAGTAGGATTTGCGGCAGAGTGTCGTGGTTGCAGTCTCTCGGCGGCGGCCGGTCCTCCAGCTCGACCACACGTGCCTGTTGCTCGCCGCTGCCGTCGAT